>NC_090990.1:47279200-47582500 GCF_041146395.1 Eulemur rufifrons | reverse complement strand
AGTAGTCTTTTCCAGAAAATTAGGGCAAGAAAAGAAAGTGGTTACAAATTTCAATGCATTGGGTTGGTCTGAGATATTTTTCCTTTTTGGTTTTAAACTGTGCACTTCTTTTTCCTTGAATTTTGCATTACAACCTATAACATAGTAAGGGTTCAAGAATACTTTATGCTATTGAAAGAATACATTAAATTGAGAGAACCATGATGTAGTGCACATAGCAGCATGAGATGACTGTTTCATTGAATTTGAAGTCAGAAGCCCTGGACTCAGGTCCAGGTCCAGGCATGGCCACTTCTTAGCTTGGGTAAGTCCCTCCTCTTCTCTGGGTCTCAGGGTCCTCCACTGTGATATCTATATCCATCTCTCAAGGTCTCTGTGAGGATTAAATGAGAAAAGTCATTCCAAAAACATTATTTACTAGGATTCTCCAAAATGCTGGCTGTGAAAGGCATTGGGAAGCTATGTAATGGCACGTGGTAATCGTTAACAAATGTGAGGAATTATTATAATCATAAAAAATAAAACACCATGTGTGTTATCCAAATAGCATTGCCAAGCAATATAATAGTAGCTAAAATATATTGAAATCTTATTATATTCCAGCCAGTGTACTAAGCTTTTTACATCTTTATTTATTGTAATATGCAATCCTCTGAGTTAGATGCTATTGGTGTCCCCATTGTGTAGATGAGGAAATGGAGGTTTTTAAGAGGTTAAGTAACTTTCCAAAGAATTTGTAAGTGCCAGAAGCCACATTAGAACTCAGGCCTATTTGACTCAATATATCCAGTCTTGGGGCCAAATCCTTGTCTCCCGACCCCATACCAATACTTTAAAATGTAATGTTTAAATGTTTTTGGTTAATATTTGGTGTGATCTCTTTCTTGGTCGCTATGTTTCTCCTTTATTTAATTTTAAACAAGACTCGAGGCTCCATGAGGATGCTGCAGATAACACTTGAAGCATAAGAATTTTGTTCTGGGTGCTTTCCTTTGCCACATGACCGACCTCACTATACCCCAGAGGCTAAGTAGGGACCAGTGTTCCCCTTTACAGATGGGGAATGGAGGCACAGACCAGCGGAGGGACTTGCTCAAGCTCCCACTGCTTGTTAGCGATGGGATCAGGACCAGAGACCAGATCTCTCAACTCCCCAGCCAGTGTATTTCCATGTTCCCTCCCGGGGGAGGAATGAAGGAATGCTGAATGCCCGCACATGTTTAGCCGAATCCAGTATATAAAAGTCATAAAGGAAGGATAATGCATATTTATTGAGCATGAAACATTTCTAGGGATTTTAGGGAGTTTTCATATGTTTTAACTTATTTAATAAATAAATAATAAGTACAACCGTCTGCTTATCCATGCATGCCTGGCACATGCCAAGCACACAGTAAATGCTCAATATATTTTTTCAGGGAAGTAAAAGTTTCAGGCTCTCAGAAAAAGAAAAAAAAAAAAAAAAACCAGAACACCCAGGATGTTTTCTAAATCTATATGGAAGCCTTAAATGTGATACAGGTGGAAAAAAATATCAACTTTGTATTAACCTAGACTGGTACTACATGGTTTTCTAACCTAAAGTAACTTCAGCTAAGAAAAACAGGCAATGAGGAAGAACACACAACACACAAGTTAGGAATGGTAACTCCTAGCAGAAATGCCCTTGCTCCCTTCTTCCACCCTTTCACCACAGCAGGCATTGCTAATAGATCACGGCACTATTTCCTGCTGATCCTGGACAGAGCCTTGTGGGTCTGCAAGCACCTTGCTCCAGGCAACTACCACTAATCCATCAGAATTGACACTCATGCTGAAATCTATTTATCATCCCTGATAGACTTACAGGCTTTTTCTTGTGGCCTAACGGGGACCCAGAACCAGCTCAAGCTGTTTATACATCTCTTTGACTTTGCCAAGAGTAGGGTACAATCTATAAAGCTGTTCTTTAGGACCTTTCCAATTTGTTTTAAACTTTATTGAAGAAATACTGGCCTTAATTATAGAATCTCTGAATGGGTTCCTTCCTGTGTGAGGCTGTGAAATCTTTTAAACATGTTTATAAGTAAGCTAGATTCCTATTGGTCTACAATTACTGGGCATAGCCCTGTCTGTGAAAAGAATGGAAACAAAATAATATCTAGAGATAATCTGTGGTCCTATTATGGAATTTTCTATCCAGCCAGGGTTAATAAGATCTCTGAAACAAACTTATGGATATTCAAAGGTTCAAAGAAACCTCTAGCTCAAAATGTTGTGCCAGATATTGGGAAAATTCTTATGTGTACAATTAAGGGATGTCACATGTGCATTTTAAAGTATTTTCTAAGCTGGGCACAATGGCTCGAGCCTGTAGTCCCAGCTACTGGGAAACTGAGGTGAGAGGATCGCTTAAGGCCTGGAGTTCAAGACAAGCCTGGGCAACATAGCAAGATCCCATTTCTAAAATAAATAAATGAAATATTTTCTAAAATATACATTTGTAGCATATTATAAATTTTAAAACAGAACATTTTTGGAACCATATGATATGTCCTACATGTTAAGCCCTTAGAAAATACCACAATATAATCTATCCCTAGAATTGATCAGCTGATCAAAATTAAATCAAAATCTTATCTTTTCATTGATGCACATTCTAAAGGAAGACAGTTAAAAGGACAGTAAAGCCATATGATGGTTAGACTATGTCTTGATTTCATGCTATATCATTTTAAATATCATCATTCATGATTCTGAAATTCATCAAAATTTCCTGAGCAGGTATCTACCTAGAAAAAGATATTTTAATTAAAACTGTTAACCAATATAAGAAGATCTCTACACTAAAAGCTTGGCTTGGAAAAGCACCACATTAACAAAAGATGCCACTCTAATAAAAGGAAAACATCTCAGAGGTTCTTGTCCAAAAGAGGATCCTGGAGAATTTAACTGACCCCTGTAAATTTAGCACATGGTGTCACTGTTATTCCCTTCGTGGAGACTGTCGCCCTAAGCAGCACCAACTGAAACCAAATGAGGACGATGTGCTTCTATGGTAGCATCTGATCCTATGGCAGAAAACCTTCACTAGGGAAAAAAAGAAAACTCTAAAGGAGTGAACAATGCGCTGTTTTGTTTTTCAAATACCATATATGTTCAATAGATTCCTTAGGATGTTAATAATCTCTGTGAACCCTAAGAAAGAAAAAAAATTATAGTACCTAAAACAGACTTAAGTTATATTAAAAGTTTATGAGGCCAGATATGTATCAGTAATATTTACCATTCTTTGAATGCTTACTCTGTGCCACGCACTTTTCTAAGTGCTTCATATATACGAATCCCCATAATAATCCTGTAAAGTCCATGCCCCATTTTATAGAGGAAGAAACTGAGGCACAGGGAGGTTGCATAACTTTCCCAAAGTCAGTAAGTGACACAGTAGGGATTTGAACTCAAAATCCATGGTCTTCATCATCATGCTTTACTCCTCTTAATATGTTTATAGATTTTTGTTTTGTTCTATTTTGGAAAGGAGGAGAAACGGAACCATGATCTTTTCCTCTGACTTTAATCTGAGATGAGAGGAAATTTTCCATCACAGTCTTCTAAACTCAGACTAAACAACTGGATACTTCTGGTTTTCACAGATTTAAAACAAAGACAGAACTAGGCCATCCAGATGTCATTTTGAAGACCATACAAACAGAACCTAGTTTAGATAGAATCGATTACATTGTTTTGAGGTCTGAAGTGAAGCATGCTAGTAACGCAGGTGTTGAGGAGCCCCACATAATTATTTTTAGGTTAACTCAAAAAATGTACTGTCTTATTGTAGGAAGAGACATAAAAAACAAACGATACTAGAAGATCAAGAACAAGGATCTGATTGTCATTCCTTCCTACCTTGTAATATTTCAGATTCACATTCTCCCTGGATATCTTTATGTTGCATTGTTGTCTAACTTATGCCTGCCGAAAGTTTTTCTTTTGTCAAAACACCAGTGCGTTAACATTTCACTGAATATACCACTGTGAAGTTTCCATAATGAAAAATTTGGTGCGCGTGCACATGTACATGAAAGCACGTGCGTGCGTGCACACACCCACACACACACACACACACACACACACACACGTCAGATGGGTATGGACCTCTACCATGAGAATGTCTGTTTATGTGGTTGGTTTACTTATTATTAAACCACCCATCTGATCTCTAATGGCAGCCCTGCTGACACTGTCTGACCCAGTTTGACAATCTGGATAGAAATTGTAGGGTTGGCTGTTCAATGGCTGTGACTTTTAACAGCACTGCTTTTGGGCCTCAAATCAATTCTCTCTGTTTACAGACCATTTCACAGCCCTTTACCTGCAACATCACTTGTGTCAGTCCCATAAATACTTTGGTGTATATAATGCTTGAATTAGCATAATGGTTTAGGCTCTAAGCTCTTAGCCCAAAGAAGGACACATCAACATGTTCTCTTCACTTAAGCAATTAAGAGCCATTATGCTGCTTCAGTGGAAATATCATCAAGGTTAAAGACAATCCCAAACAGCCCTCTCACCTTTTTATTCTAAGTCTAATAAATGAGGCATAGAAATTGAAATGTTAGTAAACAGTCCTACTTGCAAGCTCTTTTTGGATCATGCTTAATCAGACCCCCATTCACCAGACATTTGCAACTGATTGAGAAATATTTACATTGAATTGTTCATTTAGTGTAAGAAATTGGAGTTTACTGATTTCATGTCAAAGTTATAGTGAGCACTAATTTATTTTTGCCAGATTTTTAAAAATTTAAGGGTCAAGATACATAAAAATATTTCTATATTCTTATTATTTGACATAATAATTTATTTTTTAAAGGTGATAATGTTGCTGTGACTTTTAAATTAAGGGATATTTTCAAGGTCTTTCCATATTGTTTTCTTTTGAGATTATTTTTTAAAATCCAGATTTACTGTTAATATAATTTTAAAACAATAAAATTCAATTTTAAGTGCATGGCTTGATGAGTTTTGGCAAATGTATGTAGTTATATAATACCATTATAATAAAGATATGGGATAGTTCCATAACCTAAAATAATTAATTCCCTCATGCTCCTTTGCAGTTAATTCCCTTCTCCCTCCCCTGGTAACCAATGATCTGCTTTTGGTCACTAGTTTTACATTTTCTAGAATTTCATATAAATCGACTCAGACAGTAACTAGTTTTTTGTGTTTGGCCTCCCCATATTTCTTCATATCTTTTCCTCTATATGTTAGCAGTGAGAAGGTAACGTTGTCGGAAACATAACTTGCGTGGAATCTGGCTCCACCACTTCTAGCTCAATGACCTTGAGTAAATTATTTAAATTCTTGGGCCTTAGTTTACTCTTCTGTAGAATGGAGATAATACTCTCACAGGGTTGGTGGGGGTATAAATAAATCTATGTATATATGCTCAGGTAAGGCATCTAGAAAGTGCTTAATAAGTGTTAGTTCCTTAGATTGGTCATTCTCTCTCCAGCTGTTTAACTTCTCACTACAAGTTAGTAGAGAGCTCACGATAAAACTGTCACTACCATGACTGAAGCCGGTGACCGAAAAAAAGCACAAGTGAACTTTTTCAGGTTTTGGAAATAGTCTATATCTTGATTGTAATGGTAATTAGACAACTGTATACATTTTGCCAAAACTCATCAAACTGTACATTTAAAACTGAATTATATTATATGTAAATTATATTACAATAAAGTTAGGTTTTTTAAAAAAAATCTAAAAATAATAAGGAAATATGGAAAGACCTTGGAAATATGGCATGGTTTCTAAGTGACACATGATGAAAGATAAACCTGACTCAGTGCTTCATCAACAGAGTGTGATGCTTTGGCTAAATAAGGGGGGTGTGCAAAGCCCTCCCTAAGAACAACAGTTCTAATATAGCCAGCAAAAGCCCTATGAGCAGCAAATGTTATCTTCACCAATCATTGTCTTTGTGTTGACTTTTTAAGTTTAAGAAAGCAGTTTTGCAATGAGAGAACATAAGTAGTGTGAAAGAAAAACCCTGTGCATGTGTGTGCATGCGCGTAAGAGAGAGAAAATGTAGTTAAGTGACACTGTAGTGACCATCTTGAACTAATTAATAGCTTCAAAACGTCATAAACAGTTTATTGGATATAGGAAACATGCAAAATCTGAGTTCAAAAACAGTTAATTGAAGCATCACTTTCTTTGAGACCTCTTCCCCAGCTCCCACCAGTGTGTCCTTGCCTCCATTTTGAGTTAGGTACTGCTTCTCTATGTTCTGGTACTTACCTCTGCCACATTCATTATCACGCTGCACTTTCATCTCTGGTTTATGTGTCTATCTGCGTCACAAGACTGTGTAATCCTTGAGGATAAGTGCCTTTTTTCCTGTGTCTTTATATTTCCAGCACCCTGAAAAGCCCTGAGTAGGGGCTTAATCAATGGCTGATGAATGAAGGAGGTCTTAATCACATTGCCTCCATTCATAACTTATTTAATAATGAAAAACATTCGCTCCAGGCTTTCCTTTAATAGTGATTTGGGTCCAATGTATATGAGGATCTGAAGTAATAGGGGAGCCACTAAACAGCATGAAGAAATAACCAACAAGGAGGATAAGGAGTATAGTGGAGGAGAGGGAGTAGTTAAGAGAAGTCTTTTAGCCTCTGCTCCCGGAATCCCTGGTTTGGGCAAACAGTGTGCTTACAGGAGTTCTAAGGTCAGGTTCCAGAGCCAGAGGACTTGGGTTAGATTCCAGCACAGCCAAACTCTGCAACCTTGGGCTAGTTACTAAATCTTCCTGAGCTTCAGTTCACCTGTGACTTCACTTCTCTTCTATCAAATACAGGAAACAATAATTACATCTCCTTCATAAGGTTTCTGTGAGGATTAAATGAGATGATGTCTCTAAAGTAAGCGGCAGAGTGCCTGGCACACTGTAAACACTTACAAAATGTTAATTTTCTAGCATATTTCTACAGCGCATTCCAATTCAGCCCCACATCGTCTAGCCTAGACACATTCCTTATAACTTCAGGCTCCCTGATTGCACAATGAGGATAACAACAGTACCCCATCATAGAGTTATTTTAAAAATTAGATAAGATAAAGACTTTAGCATCATGACTAGTGCATAAGTGCTCAGTAAAGCCTAGGCTGATAGGATCTAGCCATACTATTACTATATAAGCCCTGCTCCTCATACAAGAACCCTTTCCTTCAGTCAAGCATATTCTTTCCTATCAATATGTGCCATGCCCATTCCTTTATCATTACTTTGTTTACAAAGTAGACAAAGTGACTGTAGAGCAGTGGGTGGGGAGACGGGAGAACAAGGGTTTTGAGGTCAAATGACCAGGGTTCTAAATATGGCTGTGCCAATTTCCTAATTGTGTACAAGTCACTTAGCCTCCCTGAATCTGTTTTCACCTGTAACCTGGAGGCGGTAATCCCCACTTCACTGGCTTGCGGTGAAGATTAAATGAGATCGTAAGTAGTAAGGTGCCTAATGTATAATAATGCATTAATATAATAGGTGTTCTATTGAATAAATTTTAGTTTCCAATCCACTGTACTGTCCCAGTCAGGCACACTTGCCTTCTTCTCTCTATCTATCCAGACATCTTCTACCCTTCAAGACACACTTAAAAACTCCATCTCATCCTGGAAACTGTCCCTGACTGCACTGACCCACCCTGATCTTACCAATTATATTATATGCTACTATTCTCATTTCACAGATTCTGCAAATTAGTCTTGTCTCTCCCAATGGATCTATTAATCTTAACTTCTTCTGAATCACGGACCCCCCCTCTAATAATCTGATATTTCTTTGACTCTCTCCTCAAATACGTGCACATATTCATGAAAATTTGCAAATAATTTCAAGCTGCTAATATCCCTTGAAATCTCTGAAACAGATTATGATCTCCCTGAGGACAGTAACTGTGTGATACTCTTAGTATCCTTCAGGGCTTAGGATGCAGAGGGCGTTAGTAAAGACCAGTTGATGGACTAATTAACTTTCTGCCTCAGAAGATAAGTGGTGGTAGCACCTCCACAGGATGGAGTAGGACGCTGACCGTAGCGGAGGGTGGGAAACTCTTTAGCAGCATCTCAGGCTTTAATTTTTCCAAAGCACAGTGACTGGAAGCTTCACTCTGATTCCCAAGGGTAGAAAACAAATATTGGAGCAATAAGTAGAAACATGGAAAAGTAATCATAGAAATAGTTCATTCCTGTACCATAGATGTATTTAGTCCACAGAAGCCAAAAGAGCACCCTCTCTTCTTATCTATAGACTCAGATCCATAACTTTTCCCTGGCCTTGGCAGCCTCTCATTCCCCACTTAAAATGCTGGTTGCTTGGTTTGACTATTTTTTCATTTAATGACCTCTCAGTTTTGGATAAACTTTTGTCTTTGCTCATGCAAAATTCTTCTTTTTTAGTTTTCCTGCCTGTCGTACCAGATCTTACAAGAAAGGAGCCATTTATGGCATGTATGCAGAAAGAGCCTAACCTGAATTCTAGCTATGGCTTTGAGTAGTTGGCTTTGTGACCTTGGGTGAAATCACCTGTCCTTGTGGTCTCAGTTTGTTTCTTCATACAACTTGGCGATTTCTCCCCGTCTTAACTCTGAATGAATCTGAGATATGGCAATGATTCATGGCTGAAACAAAAGGATTTTCTAAAAGCTTTACTGTCATATATAGTAAATGTATATAGAATGGCTAGAAGGGATGAGTTTTAGTGGTTCTATTATTAGATTAAATGAGACTTGCCGTATTTACCATACAAAGCTTCCTAAACCATCCTACAAAACATACTTAACACTAGAAAACAATAAATATAAGCTTTACTTCTTTTATGATTCAAAAATTTGACAGACCTTGTATCCACTGTTGAAAGCTACAAAAGAAAAATCCAATTTTTCATGCTTTTGGGTTGCGGTGTTGGGGAAAAATGGGAGAGGTAGGTCTAACCAAAGTGAGATATACATTTTTAGATCATCTATTATACCTCTTCCTACAGCACTTGTATAACATTGCCAGTAAAGAAAGTAAATGGCATAATAAAGGCCTTCCTTGCTATGATGAGTGTTCTTCTGGCAACAAATTATCATCAAAACATCTTAACATTCTGATATTCTAGTAATAATATCAGCCTACAACAAAAACTGGGAAGTATATGAATAGCCGGTTTCTAATTTTATTCTGCCTACTCAGGCTATGCTAAGAGGAAAAAAGATGATAAATAGCCAGAGAGATTTTCTTGACATCATGGTTAACTGAAATTTCAAAATAAATCAGTTGGACTCATTTTTAAAGACCTACAAGTAAATTATCATTGGGTCGTTTTGTTCTGCTCCCAACTGGGTTTCTGAGGGACGAGTGGTGAGACACAATGAGATCTGAGAATGGGCCACAGTACGCAAACATTGCAGTTTGGTTTGATTTAGTCTAACTCTTGTGTAATAACTTTCTTTGAAGTGTGGGTTGAGGAGCAGGTTAGAAGCCCGAGGCCACAAGCTCATCTTGTTCTTGTTACAACTCGGATGCCCTGCAGTCCCTGCACTATATATCAGCGGCTTGGCACTGGAGTCCCTGGGCTGATCAAGAGTGGAGCCCTCATTCCCTGCACGGCAGAGCTACTGAGAGACAAACAACAACATGGTTGTGTTTGCTTGGAAAATCCTATTTGATAAAAGGAAACAGGTGGGTCTTTGAGAAGCCTGGGAGCCAGAGGAAGCCTGACATTCCTCTCAAGGAAAGGGAAAGAGGTTTAAAAACAATCCACCTTGTAGAAAGGATTAAGGTTTCCCTGACCTAGGAAGAGGCAGGACATGTTTCCTGATGGCTGTCTGGCCCCTCTCCTTCTCCAGCTTTGGAATTGCTACTTCTGTGCAGATCCCCTGACCCAAGCAAATCTCAAGTGATGAACAAGTTATGTCCCCTGCTCCTCTCTTGATCTGATTTTTCATCAGCAAATGAGGGGGTTGGACCAAGTGATCTCTTAGGCCCCATCCTACTCTAAAATTGGGTGATTGTGACAGTCTTGTAGCCCCCATGGGATTAACCTTCTTCCCCCCATTGTTCACATATCTTCTGGCAGCCCAAGTCAGATCCTTATAGCTAAGCTGGCTCATGGATAATTCTAGCAAATAATAATATCTAAACAGTCTCTTAGAATTTGTAAAATGATTTTACATACAGTATTTCATTTTATCCTTAGAAAAACCCTTTGAGGAAGAAAAGAGTATTATTTTCCTCATTTTAGAAGGAAGCTATGCTAAGGGAGGTTAAGTCAGAACTGCCAAGGTGAAAAAAAGGTTCTATAGTCAGATCTAAAGAGAAAGAAAAAAAAAAAAACCCAAATGTAAGTCTCTTAGGATGAATGAAGCAGACACATTAAATAAAAAAGATGTAATGAGTATCATAGCTGGTAGCAGAGAACATTCTGAGAACCTGCCTCTGAATTCATGCATATCAAAACCCCCAGTGAAAATTCTGTTTGTGTGAAAAGTCAACAGTTGAAAAAGAACCATGGAGGTTGGAACTGATTTTCACTTCCAGGACAGAGATTCTTGACCAGGGATAGGGCACAAGGGTTATTCTTCAACTCCCTATGCTCTGAAAAGAGAAAACAGAGGAAGAGGCAGGAATTCATTGTAAGGTAGTGGAAGGTCACCAGTTCAAGCCAGGGACACTGGTGGAGGGCCGGTGGGAAGCTATGGTTTGGGGCATTATACTCTGGGCACAGAGTACCAACTGTATGCCAAGCCCCCATTATAACTGTTACTTACAACTTATATTGTCTTTTCGACAAGCCTTGAAGGAATCCTGGGGAGAATTAGGGAGCCTTTATGAAACCTAAAAGTGGACTGAAGTAAACAGGGTCTGTAACACTGATGGATTTTTAAACACACACACACATGCACACACAGACACACAGACACACACACAGAAGGTAAGTCCTTATTCTGTGGCATATAATTAAAGAACTACAATTCTTGGGGGCAGAGACTTCCCCATTTGAGTGTAGGGCCTGCTGAAGGAGAGAAAGTCCTAGGATTATTAGAAGGTAAGAAGAATGATGACAACATTTGCAACAACATGAGAATAAGCAGAGGTGTGCCAAACCCCAAGGACATATCCATATCCCTATGTCCATATCTGCCTCAGGGCAGGAGTGACAGGAGGACAGTGGTAGCAACAAGAGAGGTTACGTGGCAATGGAGTGGGGACCACATCAGCTTCTGCAGCAGAACAAACCATTGATTAAAGATCCTAAGCTACCATGGGATTAGGAAAAGGTCAAGACAAAAAAGGAATATAAACAGATTAAGGTTAAGTAGGGATGCAATTAGAGGTAACCATCAAGGAATGCCTATCAAATTTGCAGATGACACAAAATTAAAGGCACAGTTAACATGATCATTTCGAGTTCTGGATCAGTAAATTTTCATAACAAACTCTGGGTCTACAAACCCAAGAAGATGATTATAACAGGGACATATGTAAAGTCATACATATGGATTCTAAAAATCAATTGAACTCGATGGGATTGACAGGAAAAGAAAGACTTAGCTTGGGGATTTGGTGACCAGAGACTCAGCAGATGCCAAAGACTTGGCTGCTAAAAAAAACTAAGAACCTCAGACTGATGGAATATCTATCAAGACCATTGGACTTTTGTGGCCAGGCCACCTTTTTAGTATTACAATAGATTGTTTGGGTTGCATCTTCAAAGGAACACTGATATTTCATGCTTGCCCAGGGATCATGACCAAGATGGTAAAGGATCCAGAAACCATGTCCCACAAGGGGCAGCAAGAACTGAGGAAACTTGGGGAGATCCAAAAGTCATCTTTAACTCCTGAGTAAGACTTCCTGAAAAAGAGTCACATTTTTACGTCCCTATGGGATAAAACCAGAACAAAAGATAGAAGGCCAATTTTGGCTCAGTGTAAAACACAGCTTTCTAATAGAGCTACTCAAAGTTAGAAGGATCTGCCTCAAGGAGTGGTAAATTATCACTGGAAGTGGATTTCAAGCCGAGGCCAGATGATCTTCAGTTCAAGGCACTACAGAAATGCTTCCCAACATTATCTGTGAGCTTGTATTAGATGATCCCCTCAAACTCTTGGAGACCAAATTAGGGCCCTTCGTCATAAAAACCAAACATTCAGTTCCAATCAGTTCTAGAGGTGGAACCCCAAAGGGACCCTCCCCTACCATGGGCCGGAGGGCTGTAGATCCTGCCATAGCTTCTGTTCCTAGAATGTCTCTTCTTAGCAAGTTATGAAGTCTTAACTTATTTAGGATCCAGGGATAGCAAATGTACAATCAAAATGTTTTATGAAGCAAACAGGGTTTTTTTTTTTTTTTTTTTTTTTTTGAGACAGAGTCTCGCTCTGTTGCCCGGGCTAGAGTGAGTGCCGTGGCGTCAGCTTACCTCACAGCAACCTCAAACTCCTGGGCTTAAGCGATCCTCCTGCCTCAGCCTCCCAAGTAGCTAGGACTACAGGCATGCGCCACCATGCCCGGCTAATTTTTTCTACATAGATTTTTAGTTGTCCATATAATTTCCTTCTATTTTTAGTAGAGACGGGGTCTCACTCTTGCTCAGGCTGGTCTCGAACTCCTGACCTTGAGCAATCCACCCGCCTCGGCCTCCCAGAGAGCTAGGATTACAGGCGTGAGCCACCACGCCCGGCCGCAAACAGGGTTTGTCTTCCTCGTGCCTTCAATATAATCAAATTAGTTTTGCCTAAATCTTAAGACTGTCCCGAAGGCCCTTTCTTCTTCTCCATCTCCAGTTTCGCTTCCTTAGTTCAAGCCATCATCGTCTTACCCAGGGACTATTTTCATAGCCCCCTAAGTGGACTCTGTCCCCCAACTCTTACCTTCTTCAAGGTACCCTCTATAGAACGATGGAGTCATCTTCAGAAAGCACAAATATTACAGAGCCATGCTCCTTTTTGTAATAGCTCCCCAACGACCATGTAAAATAGCACCAGCCCTTAATGCTGCACAGAAAGCCCTGCAGCCTCATGTTCTTTGACTTCCCACGCATGCCACTGCCCCCTTATACACACACACCGTGTGTGCTTCAACAATACCAAACTATTTGTAATTTTCTGCACACAGTTTGCTATCACACATCTCTGTGTCTTTGCATATACTGTTCCCTCTGTCTGAAATGCCTCCAGTCCCTACCTTACATACCAGAAAAATTCCTCCTCCCCATATCCCCCCAAAAGAGGCAGCTTTTTGGGAGTAGGGGAGAAGAGATCAGGGGTTTAGCTTTGACATAATCTTCAAGACAGAAAAAAAAGGCATTGATTGACTTTTTAAAATTCCATTTCTATGGAGACTTCATGAATGAGTATTTAATAATATGTGACTAGCCTGGTTAGCTCAACTGGTTAGATCACAATGATTGACACCAGGGGTGCAAATGCATTCCTTAACATGAACTAGTCATGATTACAGTACAACTCTGTCTTGTGAACGTGGAATACACTTTTTTCAAAGTACAAGACTTTTTCCAATTTGTGGGCCACACCACTTGTAGTACTATTCAATTCTTCCTTCATTCCAGGTCATATCCAAGGCTTGCCTCAATGTCACCACCTATGATAAATGATGACTAGCGACAGATAGAAATGTGAATTCAGGCATTTGAGCTGCTGTGTAGTCACAGAAAAAAGAAGTGTTAGTGAAGGATTCTTTTAGGATCTGGCTATCTTATAATATCATCACCCCAAATATTCAGAAATTACGTTTTAAGCCCTCAAAATAGATCCTAGTTTCTACTTCAGATTCTTCTCATCCTCTAGCCAAGTTAGGTTAGACTAAGGTCACACCCACATTCTCCTTCTCCACCTCTGCGTAGGTTCTGCCCTGCCAAAATCACTCTTGCTGGGTAATTCTCCTCTCTGTCCTGCTGGGCCAAGGAGCTGATCGTCAGAAAACAAGCAAACAAAACTATCATTGTAAAATTTATGTATACTTGGTTTTTCTTAATTTCTTCTTAACCAGCATGGGTTGGGGTAGGAGGGGCAAAAAACAAAAAAACATGGTCCTAATGATGTACCAACAACTTAATTTTTGCAGATAGATCCAAGCCTGGTTCTTATAAACTGGGAAGAAAATTTGACCAAAAAAAGAAGGATTCTAATCAGAAGATTGTAAACATGATATAAGGCTAGGTTTCCCCTTGACTGGTAGAAAAGCTTATTACAGCTTATGGAACATTTCAAAATGATGTCTCATAAGTATTTTGCCCTTTTTTGATTACACGTAGCCCTTAAATATGATGAGCAAACAGACTGGGAGGTTTTAAGCCTGTCCATGGCTGTCAGGTAATACGATGCAGATAGCTGTACCCACCACCACCAACGGTTTGGTCCCCCCCACAAACCTCCTCAGCAGTACATGGATGAAAATGTGGATTTTTTTTTTTTTTTTTTGTAGCACAGAAGCTTATACATAATCCTATTACTATCTTAGGCACCTATTAAATATGATTGAAACAACGCCCATTGGAAGTCTTAAAACCTTAACCACCAGTTTTACTTCTAAAATAAAGTAAACTGCCAAAAGTTCTGATAAAAGTGACAATTTATATTTTTAAGTAGTACAACTGGAATTTTCCTATAGCTGTAGACAAAGGAATTCTTACCCAGATAAGTAGAAGAGCACCAATAAATTTAAGGTAGCTTATGCAAGTTAGGCACTAATGAATGTCATCTTCTGTTTTGTCATGAAAAAAGATCTTTCTGCTGCTAAAGGAGACTGATTTAGATTATGAATAGCTGTAGTGATTTGCAAAAATGGCTCCAGAGAGATAGAATGAGACTCCATATACTCATGGCACTTGAGGTTTCTGCCCTTTTTGTTGAAAATTAATTTGTCCTGTGGGTTATTGGATTCTAGCTCAGCCAATGTATATTGCTCAGTCATCACAAATTTACTTAAAATTTAGTGTAGCTGAAGTTCATTCAACAAGACAAAAGTCTACAGTTGAAAGCTTCTAAAAATCTTTTTAAAAAACTGGCTAACAGTGTAATTGAAAGTGCTGGCGTCTAAGTAGATTCACATAATGTTTTGCAGGTATCAATATATACTATATTACTATGTTAGAAATAGATTTTTCACTTGTTTTCCAAGGAAAAGCAGATAGGGAGGATTTATCATCCTTTGGTAAGTGGACATTTGGGTTGAAAGTTCCACATTCTGAAAATACATAAATCCCTAAATTCAGATTAGATTCTGTAATACATATCACATATTTCGTTCATTCACATATTTTGTAATTTCAAAACAAATATTTTAGAAACAAATAGATGATACAACTGCTAATGCTTCCAAATCCTAAATACGTTACACTCAAAAAAAAAAAAATTAAAAGTACACACATTGTCTCCCTGTTTCATCAACTCTTACTGCAGGCAACTCACTTCCTACTTAGGATGCTACAGCATGGAGGCTTACGGACTAGGAAGGCCAGAGTAAAAAGAGCCACACTTCAGACAGAGCATCAGGATACAAATCATTTGCTTTTTGACAAAAGGAACACAAGTTTAGTGGCCATGCTTCTTTACCCAACAGTAATGAGAGGAAAAGAAAAGGGAGTATTCTTCAAAAGAGGCTCTTGTGAGAAGATACAAAGGTGACATAAAAAAGAATGAACAGCTAGTTCTGGGAAACAAAGAAGTTTTTAATTAATCCTTCTCTTAAAGTGATCTTCCTTAATATAATCTATATTTTTTACACATTTAAATATGTATATGTAATACATTAAGCACATTTAAATATGTGTTTGATAATCTTTTCCCTTTTGAAAATCTAGATGAATCTATAGATTCATTTAATAGCTAAAATCACACCAGAGAACCTCAACTGTGATTGAGACCATTGGGATGGCTCCTCATTAAATTGATACACAGTAAGCAGTAAACATTATTTGTTCATTCCATTTATAGATGAAAAATTACTAGATAATAAGACTGCTTTCTATTGAAATAGAGCTCTGACTTGGGGGGAAAGACGGTACATGGGCAACGTATGTAACCTGCAATTCTGTATCCCCCATAACAATAAGATGAAATAAAAAAAAAAAAAAAAAAAGAACTAAACCTGGATAGTAAAAACATTAGGGTGTGTCATTTCATTAAAAAAAAGAAAGCAAATACTATTTGGGGCAACTTAAACCATAGTTTTGGACTTTTTTGGATGGTGGCTTTTGTTTTATCCCTTGAACCTAGACTGCAACTGAACTACACAATTGATAAAGTTCAAACTCTGAAGAGATCAGCTCTTTGCTTGAGGTACAATTGCACAAAATGAGATAGAGTGCTAACCAAATCATGACACAATGGACTGGAAATTTTAGATTAATAAACCTCTTCCAGTGGAGAACTAAATAACTTTTACAGTTTTATCTATGGTTATTTGTTTCTCCGAAGATTTATGGTCCTCGCAACAGATATGCATCTTATCTTTCACTTTCCAGATTAAAGAGAGATGATTTTAAACAGGCTTCTGACTGGCATAATCTAGAATTGCAGATGATCTCAATTTTTTAAAAAATGCTAAAAGTGAACTTGCAAGTCAAATGAAAATGACTTTGCGCATGTCATGTACACAGCGGAAGAAATCTGCATACGGCTAAACAAGGATGATCTATTACCAATACTGATCCTCTTGCCCTGCCCTTGTTCAGCCAGGGGCAATCTGTACATGCTTACCCAGGAATTAAAACTCTTCATGCTGCTGCTGCTTTAATTGATTGATGCTAAAAGTTTAGAAAATACAACCTAACCAGCTATTACAAAGCGCCTTTAACCAAGCCTTCTTCTTTGAAAGCAGGATCCTCAATTGAAACTGGCAGACCACATTTTTAGGTTTCAAGCAGCTCTGTCATTCTACAAGGAATGTGTCTGCCACTTCACACGATAGCTTGAGCTGAAAGACATGTACTTTGAATCAGAGAATCAATAGAACACTTAATGGACAATTAGGAGAACAGCTGTAGGACTGTCAGAGACCCATCTGTACACAGCTCAAACAGCAAGCCTGGACAGGGCCCGGGAAACAAAGTATACTGCTCCAGGGCACTGGCCCTAGTACAAAACCTCCCTTTCAGTTCTCATTTAATGTTAATATAGTGTTCTTTTTCATTACAAATTTTAACACGTGTAGAAAATTATGGAAATTGCTTAAGCCATTTGTCAACTTATATCATGTGAATTGATCAATAAATTTCACTACTTTGTTGTTAATGTAGATAAATTTTGGCATTTAATTAAGCTCCAGTGAAAATGTGGCCACTTTTAATTTCAGCAGATGCTGTCGTTTCATTTGTAATACATAACTACAGGGATAAATACAACCCAATCATGAATTATCACTAAATATTTATAGACAACATAGCAATTCAGAAAATAGACACAAAAGATTTTTACAATGAAACAATTACTGTGTGCAAAATCTGAAATAGGTGATGATGAACTCTAATAGGAGCCGTGAACAGAATCTTAATATTGTAGCTCCACAAAAGAATTACATATGTATATTTTTCTCTATGATCCTGCCTCTGTAGATTAAGTCTCTAGTCGGCAGAAATAATTTCAAATTCTTTTCACAGAATTGTTCCAAATGTTAAGAAATAGTTCCCTAAGTTTGTGGAAGTATATTAAAATTTATAAATGAAAATAAAATTGCATCTTTTTGTATTTCTGTTTACTAAATTTATTTAGAAATAATTGAGAGGCTTCTTTCAATGACTAGGAGGAAAATTTTATGATGCTTATTTCACACATAGGATTTGGGTTTGGGCTATAAAGTTGGTCAAGAGGACACTGGGATGGGGAATGGAGACAAGATGCCAGACAATGGAAAAAGCAGAATGAACTTTTTAGGCTTCCTCCATCTGGCCTGAGGGGCCCCAAGATGAAATCCTGCTCCTGACAGCCAGAAGCCCCATAGCCTTAACCCTCCGTGGCGTAGTCTGACATGATAAACTGCTGTATCTCATTTGAGGGGAATAGGCTGCCTCTTGGTGATTCTGCTGGTGCCTTTGGGGAAAAGGGGATTAGAAATCACATTGCTGTCTTCACAGTGTAATCCACTCCATAACGCCCATTCCCACCATTGTCTAAATGCTTCTGTAAGAGGGCCTGGCTGGGTCTGCAATGACAGTATTTTTAGCAGAAAAGCAGACATGGGTGCCTGTGTGTAGATCCTTTATAATTATTAAAAAAATAAAGTTTAGGGACATCAAAGCTGATCCTTCATTCCTATTTTTACAATGTTTCCATGTCAAATTGGCCATCACTGCTGAGGCAGTTTGGCACTTTCTGTTGTTCTGGCAGAGGAGTAGCTGGTCGGAGAAGATAGTTCTCTAAATTCAGACTCTATTAGAGAAATTAGAATTAAGCGGCCAAAGGGAAAATGGATAGGGTCTTCTTGATGAACCAAATTACTCATCTAAATTTTCAGCCAAAATTGTCTCTCTGGCTTATCTCACAGGTTTATATTTCTTTTTATTCCAAAATATAAATTTCCTAGGACTTGAGGCCTGTTTTTACACCCTTAAAAAGTAAAAAGGGCTGGAAAATCTACTTCAACTCTAACGCAGATAATTAAAGATCTTTTTGTAGTCTCTGAAACTGAGGATTTCATGAAGGCATAATACCAGTGTTTTCCTGAGCCATGTATGTCTGTGAATTTCTTTGTCTGTGGGGGAAACTGAGGAAAGAAATGAGTTACCACTTAGGCTAAGGAAATATTAGCATTTGTTGAATATTTGATGTGGACATTGAAGGGTAAGAAAGTTAAGATATAAGATTGGTTAAGAAAACAAAAACAAGATCCTAAAAATAATGAGATTGTAGTGGATTCAAAATGGCCACCAAATTCTTTACCATTTCTCTTGTCAACAAATGGAGCCTATTTCCCCTACCCCTGAATCTGGACTTATGAGTGGTTTTGCTCAACAGAATGAAGCAGAAGCGACATGGTGCCAGATCCTGACCCAAGTCTTAACGAAGCCTGGAAGCTACTGCTTTTGCACTTTTCAGAGCCAGCTGCCATGCTGTAGAAAAATTGGAGTTAGACCACCAAATGAGGAGAGGTCACTTGGAGAGTGGTTCTGAAAGATGAGGGACCGTGTTGGATGTTCAAGATCCAGGCAGACTCCCAGCTGAAAGCGGCTGGACGAGTGGCTGCAGCTTCACCATGTGGAGCAGAAGAACCTCACAGCTGATCTCAATCAACCCACAGAATCATCAGGAATAACAAATCCTTATTAGATTAAGACATTAAGTTTCAGGGTGATTTGTTACACAGCAACAGATAACTGAAATAGAGATTTTGTAATAAAAATCCCCATTCTCTTTCTTTTCGGATCTTACCCTCCTTTTGAAGTTACGGCAACTGGCAATCAACGCCTATTTTCCTATGCCTCTTGTAAAAGTGACCCAATAATGACAAAACAAAAAGCCAACATAGGAGTTGGACGAAGGAGTAGAAATATTTTTGAAAAGATGCTCAGACTGATCCTTCTGCTACTAGGTTACAATTTTCTGTCTTTACAGCTTCACTCAATATCCCAATTCTACATCAATGCTCTAAATGACACCAAAGGAAAGATAGTTTCTATAAAAGAACTCCATCCCTTTTCAGGACCATAGTCTTGAAAATCAACCGAACAATCCAGTTGGGTTTTTTGGGTTTTTTTTTTTTTTTGTTCGTTTATTTGTTTGAGACAGAGTCTCGCTCTGCCACCCAAGCTAGAGTGCAGTGGTGTCATCATACAGGTACATGCCACTGCGTCTGGCTTTTTCTATTTTTATCAGAGATGGGGTCTCACTCTTGCTCAGGCTGCTCTTGAACTCCTGAGCTCAAGCGATCCTCCTGTCTCGGCCTCCAGAGTGCTAAGATTACAGGTGTGAGCCACCGCGCCTGGCCAACAACCCAGAGTAGACTTTTTAAAAGACATCAGTAGATGTTCTGCTATTTATATTAACAGTTCCAAACACAAACTCCTTAAAATAATTTTTTTTCTCAGCTAAAAGAACAAACTACATTTTAGTAACATCTCTGTCATCTGTAGGTATGTAAGCTGGGCAAGTAAATTTTTCTTTTGGGGCTTCATCTGTTTCCTCGTCTATAAAAAGAAGACATTGGCCTAGATAATATTTAAGGTCCCTTAAAACTTCGTCACCTTTTAAAAGACACATGTCATCTTTCCAGGTGATCTCAACTCTCTCTCAATCCCTTATTGTGATCACCTTAGTGTCAACTAAAAAGTCCTTCTTTATTGCCCAGGGCAGGATGAATATATCCTTAATCTAATATTCTATCCCTGAATAATTGAGATGGTTGTATAATTAACTTTCTCTCAGAAAACATAATCCTAATATTTTTACTCCATTGTTCTATGAGAATAAAGAAGTACAATTTGTCTTTACCTGCATGTCTCTAAACGGATACCCATTCTTCATAAAGTTCCTAAGAATTTAGCACATGTTTTGCTAGTAGAAAAGACCTGAGAGGAACTGAGAGGGAGCTTTAGCATGCAAGGTAATAAATGGCTTCAAAACTTACTGGTTCTTATGTTATGTCTGACATTGAAAATGCTGACATTGAAAATTCCTTTGTATTTCAGGGAGAGTCTTCAGTGAAATCTTATACATATTCACCTGTACATCATCACCTGTGATATCCAGGAAAGGAAGAATATGGTTCATTAATTCCACATACAATTTCAAAATTAGTAGTTCCAACCACTTATGGAACTGAACAGATCTGGGGTTGAATCCTGACTGTATCATTTACCAGTTGGGTATCCTTGGGCAATTTGCTTAATCTAAGCCTCAAGTTTGTTCTCTACAAAGCACAAATTTCTGTTTATGGCATAAAAATGAGCTAATACATATAAAGTGCCTAGAACAGAAAGCACTCAATAAATAAGAGTTACAAGTATAATGTGAGCTCCATGAGAGCAGAACATTGCCTGTTTTGTTCACCTTTTTCAATTGCATAGACAAGCTGTATAAGTGAAAGATTATTACTCTGGCCAACACTCTACTTTCTTCCCATGGCCTTGTTACACTGTTTATCAAGTAGAAATCACCTGGTCTGAGTGTCATACCCTTTAACTCCCTCTGTTCATTACTAACAGGGAATGAACCTTCCAAAAGACCAAAAGCTCAGAGTTATAACCACTACATAGATCACTGGTCTCTGGTAAATTAAAAGTTATGACCATGAATTAAAGACAACCATGGCTCACATGGAATAGGTCCTATTCAATAGGAGAACCCTTGATCATAAACAATCTTTGGAAGTTGCACTAAACTTGTTGAGGAAACTAGTTTGGTGACCTTCTGATATGGTGAAGATTTTCTAACAGACAACGGAATCAGATTTTAGGAGATCCCTTGGAGTAGTTGCAATTCAGTCTGGTAGAGGAATAAAACATAAAAGAGGTTCTAGATGATTTGCCCTAGGTCAGTCAGGGACCAAATCAAAATTACAATTCACATTGCTTAATTTCCCTATTCACTATTGACCACATTTATTTGCCTCCTATATTGAGAGTTTGGTTAATGGCAAAAAGCAACATTAAAAAACAAGGTATATAACATGTGTTCTCAATCTTTCTTCAGGGATTCCAGGCTGAATTTACAACACACCAGAAGAAGAAATCTTATAAGATCAATGATCTTAAGGATCAATGATCAAAGCCTCCCCAGGGGTCCTGGGCAGCTAACCAATTGCCACTCCAGATGAAGACTCAATTCTGGTTCACTTTCATATGGACATGTGAAACACCGTGTAGCAAACATTGGTTGAGGATGAGATTATTCCATCCCTAAACTGTACCAAACCTAGGCCTAATCAATCACTTCCTGTGAAACAAGCCAGTTCACTGAGTCTCTACGTATGGCACACACAAAACCAAACAAAAAGATTCACACTTCAAAACAAAACCACTGCAGACCAACCTTTCTCTAATTACAGAGAGTTAATATGGCTGTTAGTAAAGCTAAAGCCAATGAAGACACAAGTATAATATGGCTTAAAAGCAGAAAAGAGAGTTGGAGAAATCTGCCAGAGGGGAGTCACACCACAAATACGGAACCTGGTAGTAATTACATTTTCTAGGTACCTAGTAATACATGGTACATAACATGAATTCATATCAAAACCACACTGACTACTTTCATCTCTCCCCACTCTGGTGGGAGGGATGATAGAAGGTGATAGGAAATGAGAGAAGATAGTTTGTAAGAAGCATTACCACAAACATAGCTCAGCCTGAAGCTTGGGTGTCTAGCTCCTTGAGCCCAGGGTTGGATATACCAAATTATGTAAGAGCTCTCAGATGATTCTAAATCTTCACCTTCATATCAGTTTGCTTGTAGCTTTTGATGAGATTGTAAGATTCTAAGAGATGGTCTACCTAAAAACAAGCAATGATAATAATTTTGGTGTTTCTTTTCTTTACAAGCTAATATTAAGAAAGTGTCCTTTATTTTGTGGAAGTCAGGTTAACCATAATCAAGGTCTGTTTGTGGCTTAAAGAGAAGCTGACGTGAATAAGATATGTGGGTTTTGTTTAATTTCCAGAGCATACCAAACAATTTTAACAGATCACAAAGAGCTAAATGCCTGTTCTTGAGAAGTTGATGTGTACATGTGCATAAAATGTATATTGGAAGTATATTAATACAATTCTATCTCAACAGATTTAATTCTTAAATGCTACATATACTTGTTTAATCTCCCATTTTAAAAGTAGAAAAGGTTAGATTATAACATCAGGTTAGCTCTCTTTGAAGCAGGTAATAATTAAGTTGATTCACTGTTGCAATTACTGTCAAATCCCCCTTAATTACCAGAGATTTTATAGCAGCTTCATTATACGTCTGCTGTAATGCATTGTGGCCCTAAGGAGAAGTGTTGCAGGAAATTCTGCATAGCATGGATAATTCTAACCTGCAGTTACAGCTTCCAGCGAAAGCTCCTGCACTAAATTTATCTTTTTTTGACATTTCTCCCTGTTACTCAAGCAGTTAAACCGAGGTAACATTACTAAAATACCTGCCTAACTTTGAAAGTTAGAATTGATTTCTCCATAGACATTAAAAACAAAAAAAAATGAAGAAAGGATAAATTAGCCTTTAATTATTGCTGAAAAAGCATTAAATTATGTTTAATAATGAATTTAGATTATGACATTCAAATAGATGTGAGATCTACATATCTAAATCACAAATATATCTTATATTTCTATTTCTTGTGGATATTTCTTATATGTTAAGCAAGATAAAAATTATTACTGAATCCCCAACAGATCATCCTGGAAAGAATAATCAAATGCTTTTTATTTATCAATGAGTTTCCAACTAATTTCTGGGAAAAATAATCGTTTTTAAAAAGGTCATTTTTAAGTTTCCCTATCACTACTTGTTTTCATTGGAAAAATCTTTACAAATCAGAGCCTGTAAATTGAGCAAAGTTCAAAACAGATAACTGAATGTCTCTCACAGATCCCTTTTTAACCAAGGAATTTACTCCATAGAATATATTAGATTCAGAAAAGGCCGCAGTGTTAATGACACTATTGGCAGCTGTGTTAACAGTTAAGGGCCTGGCTTTGTACAGCAATACAGTTATTAAATTTCTCCAGAGACCATGACTCATTAATCAAATATTCATACATCTCTGTAAATACACACTGAACAGAGAATACCCTCAGAGCCGAGCATCCCAATACAAGCGCTCTTTCATGTAACACTGACAAAATCCTGAGAACATGTGGTCATGTTTTGCATTTCTAATGCACTATGTACTCTTTAATACTCCATTTCCTAAAATCAGAACACAAATGATCTTACTGATTTCAAGTGTTAGAGGGTTACAATTAAAATTATTCCACTATTGCTTCATAGCATCTTTTTTAAAAACGAGGACAGTGAATCAATTCTTCTGTTCTTTGTTTACCATCAAACAAGTAATTTTTTCCCAGGCAGATGAAGAAACCCAGGGCCATGCTCCTATTAATACAAGAATTTGTATTAGCATGAAAACAACAAATCACTACTTAAACTAGGGAGGCCAAATAACTTAACATATTAGCAGACATGAACTTGCTATATTTTGCAAAGTCCTCAGTCTGTTTTATACCACTGGGAGTTTTCCCCCTATTATACAGTAACAAAAGGTCTTTCTCAATTGCAGTCTCTGGAAAATTGGGGTCTGAAGGCCAGGCAAAGTAGAGAAGGCTCAAAATGTCGCCCCATAAGGCGACTAAGATCAGGCTCCTCACCTCAGGGTGGGCAGGATGTACTATGCGAAGGGAAGAGAGAAAAGGAGCATCTTATATAAACTTCCCATCTATCTGGCAGTTTCTGAAACAATAGGGACCTGATTTTCAGTGCCACTAAAATATAAGCAAATCTTTGTCAAGTGCCACCTCATCTCTTCTCATCCCTTCCAGCCTACCACCCAGAATGCCTATGTCTTTAACCCGTTTTCCAAAATTCTTTCCAAAAGTGAGGTCAAAGACTCCCACAGTCTCCCTCCTTTCATCTCCATCGAGCTCAGTTCTCCTTCTCCACTCTATGTGCCATTTTCTCTAGCTTCTTCCTCTTGGTCTTTTGGAACATCTAATTCAAAATGATGTAGGGAAAACTAGAACAGGCTTTGAAATCAGGAGAGGTTTGAATCCCAGATCTGCAAATTATCAACTGTGCTAATTTGGCAAATTAATTTAACATATCAGACTCTCAATTTCTTCATCTGTAAAATGGAGATGATAAAAATATCTACTTCCCAGAATTTTTGTGAAGACTAAATAGTAAGTCTTTTATAAAATACTTACTAAGCACCCACTAAATGGCAGTTGTTGCCACTGGAATCATCATGGCAATCATTAATCTTCTATCTCTAAATATTGACTCCAAACTTTTCTTTTTCCTGATAAGACTGATTCCCTCTTAAACTCAACCAGCAAAGAGACTCCTCCTTCCAGTTAAGTCCCTCTGAATCAGGCACCTTTGCATTTCCACTTCCAGAAGCTGGCTCTATCATCGCTTCACACCCTGTCCTACACATGCTCATACCATCTACTTCAGATATTCAAAATGCTCCAACTCCAGATTTCAGCCTGAAGTTCTGCTTTTCCTATCATTTTCACAGCCTTCTATTATTCTATTTCTCAAACTTCCTCACTTTAAATCCTTTGGAAGTCTGGTAAGGCCTATGGTCTCCTTCACAGAAAAATGTTTTTAAACATAAATGAAAATGTATATGGTTAAAAGAAAAAATTACTAAAATATTTTTGAAATTTGTGGTATATAGTAATATATTTATTTCTTTATCAACACATTAATAAAACCCAGCAGCAAGTCCCACCATAATTTCAAAGCAGTGTCAACATTTCAAGATATATGTATTAACTATAATATGAAAATATCTATGATTTCTATTCATGATAAAGTACTAGCTAACTGATCATACTACTTTCTTGCCTATATTCCTAATGGAAGAAAATATTATGTTTCAGTTAGATGCTAGTAAAAATAAAGACACAAATTTTTTCCAACCCAAGTTCATGGGCCCCTAAATTCTATTCATGGGTTCATCACATTAAGAACCCATGCATTAAATGATCTACTGTTTCTTAGCCTCATCTAAATTCACTAAGTACATCCAAAGAATCTATAAATTAAATCTATTTCTTACATATGTCTATCTGTAAGAGTAGGGTTTAAGAAATTACATTCCAATTTTAAATCTTCATTTTTTAAAGTGTTAAAGATAAACTCTAATTCTTCTGATTTCTATGCCCTTTGTTTTTTCCTTCATAGCATCCTTCCTCCTTCCTCCTGAGTCTTTTCCAGGCATCCACCTAAGTAAGTACAAATTTCAGCCTGACACTCACAACCCTCAGTAACCTGTTCTCAACATACGTTTCATTTTGATCATCCACTCTCCTACCACATCGCTGCAGGATGTTTAGCATCACTCCCTTGCTAAATGCCAGCAGGGCTCCCTACTCAGTGTAATAACCAAATCCAACCACGTGCACCACAAGAAAAATCCCTACCCCAACTCCACTTTCATTTAGAAAACATGCCCATGGACCCTATTTCTGAGTCTTTGTGCTGTTTCTTATTAGCACAAATAATTACCTCATCTCTGCCTGTATATAAATTATACCAGACATTTAGGATTCATCTCAAATGCCACCTCCTCCAAGAAGACTTTCCTAATCTCCATAACCAGATGTGAGCTGTCTTTTGAAACCAAATATCACATTGCTTTGTTAGAACTTCTATTTTAAGTCTTCTCTTCCTCTACCATATATGATACTTTTTTCTGTATTTTCCCCATCCTTAAGTAAATTTCCAAGCTTCCTAACAGAAGTGTCACTTTTTTTTTTTTTTTTTTGAATCTCAATGTATTCTGTAGCACCTTACATTCAATATTGGCATGGAATTAAGAGGTTTTTGTTCAGGGTTGTGCTTTCTAATTCTTGTATTCCAGTGCCAATTCAAAAAAAAAAAAAAAGGGCTTTTAAAGTCTTTTCAAATCTTAGGACAGGCATGAATGAAATCTTGACAACACATTTCGCATCTGTTTCCTCACTTAATCCTCACAACAGCCCTATGCTGTTACTGTACTATGATGGTTACTATTATCCCCATTATACAGATGTTAAGTAACTTGCTTGAGGCCATATTGCCAGTAAGTGCTGAAGTCACAATTTGAGCTGAGCCCATCTGACTCTACAGTTTAACCAGTTCATTATGCTAGCTCCATTGTGTAACACTGGAGTTGGAGAAAGAAATTAAATACCTGTTTTTCCCTAAATATAGAGTCATAATTTTTTTCCAAACTAGTAGTATTGAGTGAATATGCAAAGCTTTACTTTTGAAGCATTTGTTCTGGCTGATGCTATAATCTACCATAATTTGGCATGTTCTTATACATGACAATAGTTATAAGAGCTATATTTGCATGTTTTACTTTCTAAACATGTATGTTCAGTGTTTTAGGCCAATTTCATATTATGTAAAATTTTAATAACACCTTATGTTTTAAAAATGAAGATTGAAAAAGTGAGGAAAAATTTTGCAGAAATTGACAAACTGATCCTAAAATTCACATGAAAATATAAAGGATCCAGAATTGCCGAAGCAATATTGAAAGAGAACAAAGTTGGAGGACTCACAATTCCCAATTTCAAAACTTACTACAAAGCTATAGTAATCAAGACAGTGTGGTACTGGCATGAGTATAGATATGCGGAATAGAATTCAGAGTCCAGAAATAAACCCTTATATTTATGGCCAACTGATTTTCAACAAGAGTGCCATCATTCAATGGGAAAACGAGTAGACTTTTCAACAAATGGTGCTAGGACAACTGAAGATTCACAAGCAAAAGAATGAATATGAACCCCTACCTCACACCATATACAAAAATCAGCTTAAAATGTATAAAAGATATAAATGTAAGAGCAAAAACTGTAAAACTCTTAGACGTATAGGTGTAAATCTTTGTGACCTTGAATTAAGCAATGGTTTCTTCAATATGACACCAAAAGAACAAGCAACCAAAAAAAAAAAAAAGAAGAAGAAGAAGAAGAAGAAAATAGAGAAATTGGACTTTATCAAAATTAAAACTTTAAGTGTTTCACAGGAGACCATCAGGAAAGTAAAAAGACAACCCACAGAGCAGGAGAAAATGTTTGTAAATCATGTATCTGGTAAAGGACTTGTATCTAGAATATGCAAAGAACTCTTACAACTCAATTATATAAAGACAACCCAATTTAAAAATGAGCAAAGAATTTGAATACACATTTCTCCAAAGAAAATACAAAAATGGCTGACAAATACATTGAAAGACGTTCAACATCATTAGTTACTAGGAAAGTGAAAATCAAAACCACAATAAGATACCACTTCACATAAACTAGGATGGCTAAGATAAAAATTAAAAAGGTAGACAATAACAAGGGTTAATGAGAAAGTAGAAAAATTGGAACAATCATACATTATTGGCAGGACTGTAAAATGGTGCAGCCACTTTGAAAAACAGTTTGACAGTTTCTCAAATAGTTAAACACAGTTATCACATAACCAGCAATTCCACTCATAGACATATACCCAGGAGAAATATGAACATATGCCAACACAAAATCATGTGCATACATGTTCATTGCAACATTTATTCATAGTAGCCAAAAATGGAAAAATCTCAAATTTCCATGAATTGATAAATAAAGAAAATGTGGTATATCCATCTAATGGAATATTCAGTCACAAAAAATAATAGTGTTGATACATACAACAACATGGGTGAACCTTGAAAAAATTATTCAAAGTGAAAGGAGTAAGAAACAAAAGGCCATGTATTGTATGATTCCATTTAGATGAAACGTCCAGTAGAGGCAAATCCATACAGACAGAAAGTGGATTAGTGGTTGCTAGGGCTGGAGATGGAAAGTAAAGGAGTGGAGAATAGGGTGTGACAGTTAATAGGTACAGGGTTTCTTTTTAGGGTAATGAAAATGTTCTGGGATTTGGTAATGGTGATCATTGCATAAGTCTGTGAATACATTAAAAACCACTGAAATGTGCACTTTAAAAGGGTGAATTGTGCAGTATGTGAAATATATCTTAATAAACCTATTATTTAAAAAAGAAAACCACAAGATACCATTTCACACACTATAGCATGACTATAAGAAATGACAAACATTTTGATCTACGTAGACATTAGACGTACATAATCTGACACTCCTAAACCACCTTAAATATTATAAAGTTTGAACTTTTGAATATCATCTGACAAAGATGCACTTTGATTCTGAGCTGATGCTGCCTGCCAACTAACATCACAACCTTTTGTATAGCAGGTTATACAATTATTGGATTTTATATTTCATATCCCCTTATTTTGTAAACATGGCAAGGAAACAGAAAAATCAAAGGCTAAAACTAGTGACAAGAAATGTAGGTCTCATAAGTTTAATTTAATTAATATAGAAATAATTAGCCTCAATGAAATGCTCAGTCAACTATATACTCTAAGTCAACTTTAAGTCAATCAACTGTATGTTCTACTACAAAAGAACAAAAATTAAGAACATCTATGAAATGATGGAGTACATCATCAAGATCATGTCAAGCCTGTATGGTTAAAAATAATTTTATAATGTTTTAAATATTTTTTATAATATTTTAAACTCTCTGGGACGGAACCTTCCTTAGAACCTTCCTTTGATGTTTTAAAACATCTATTGTTTAGTTCCTTCACACTCAACAGTCTTCAAGTGTTTGCAAGAACATATTACATATAAAAATAAGAGCGTCTTCTCTCCAGGTATAGATATCGGCTGGCAGCCACAAAACTGGCCAAGCAGTAGGTCAGGTCTAGGAGTTAGTCACATGTCACAGGAAAGACTACCATGCAAGTCAGAGGCATAGAACAATGTCAGTATATAAATCAAAATATGAAAGACTGAATCGGTGGTGGCCCTTTTCTTCAAATAGAATAAACAAATAGGAATCAAAATTCAACCTACTGAACATGTGATGTGAATATGAACCTAAAATAGAAGGGAGTATAGAAAAACCAAAGTAATATGTTAAAGTAGCAGAAGCATAGGTGGATTTTTTTCTTTACTTATTTCAAGTATTTTGGAAATAATTTAAATATCTATCTATCTATTATCTATATATCCATTATAACCCTCTGTTCTAACTAGGACTGTCTTGACCAATTCCATTACGTGATCATCCAAGTTCCAGGACTCATATTAATTGTCCCGTTAATCCTAGATCTAATTCCCCATCTTAGATTCATTAGCTATATTTTAATGCAAGTGAACTGATCGTAATAGTGCTGAATAAATAGCAAGTAGTATGTAAATATTAGCACCAGAGATGCCACATTGCAGAAAACCAGGAAGTACCATTCATATAAACATATACTAAAAAGTGTCCCCTGAAGTTCTGCAACATGGTAGCCCCATATCCGCTGTCTGTTATCAGTCAGTATTTACTTTTTCCAGTGCCTACATCCAATTTTAACACATCTACTGCCACATTGGAAAAAAAAAACTTTTTCCCTGGGGCCCACAGTGTTTTATTAAAACAAAATGATCCTTTCTAATTTGTTATTTTTTATTGTTTTCTGTGCATGAGTAATATGCAATGCAATCCATGTCTTTAGAATTAAATTGTCGATATTAATTTTAACAATGAGAACATCAAGATTTTCACGAACCAACTGCCCGGTTTTGCTTAACATGGCCTTGGGCTCAAAACTAGCCTGAGTTAAATACAACTCACATGGCAGTTAATGTGTTAAATCATCCCAGCCTGTAAGCCTTTTTAATTCATATATTTTTATCTGTCTCGGTTTACCGTGGTGTACTTGCTAGATACACTCAAAACTTGCTGTCAATAATTCTCTCATCCTTTTGTTATCAGACTTCTATTGGATTTTCAGCTTGCCTTTGTTTACCCCTCCTGCTTATAAAACAACTTCTTAAAACCTATGAATTCCCAAATTTATAATGTATAAAAATAATAGGTATCACATTTATAATTATTTATTTTTAAATAATGTAAATGAAAGATAATTCTCTTTAGAATACTTTTTTATGATTCATCCTTAGATGAAAACCTTGGAGGACTGAGTTTCTGAATTTCTAGAGGAACTGGTTAGAGGGTAGTACAGTAAAAAAGTAATTTTTCTACCTAATAACATGTATTCTCCACATTTAACATATTTTTCTTATCATTGTGAGAGAATAAGTGAAATTTTATAACTGCAGTTGTGAATGTTTTGGGCCATTGCTTGCCACCAATAATGTCAAGAAGGACTGTAAAAAAGAAAGAGAGGAAAATGCTAACTCAAAAATGTGTCTGCAATACCAATTCTAAATATAATATTTTTCAAAGTTTATAGGCAAGGAAAAAAGTCTTTAAATAACCATGAAAACCACACAAAAATGCTTAAGATTTTAAAACTGACTTAAGATTCAAACTATAAAATGATATAAAATTTATATTTTAGAATCAATAGGATGTTTCCAATTTTTCCTGGTCTGATGTTTCACCTTTTCAATTCAGTATCTTAGAGCACTCTGTATAACTGCTCAAGTGAATAGCACTATTGAATTATAGTTGATTGACAATACTGAGGCTTAATAAATATCACATGATATTTACTCTCCTACAGTTTTTTTGGAAGACATTTGCTCTTCTTTTTAAAGAAAATAATAATCCCTATCCTTTCCAAGAAATTGCCTCTATCATATATTCTGGATATCTTGCTTCTATTTCACCATTATTTTAAATTCTCAGTTTCGTCCTCATCTTATGTCTGCTTCAATAATTCATATAGTGATTTAGTATTTTCAAATTGTTTTATCATTATCTGTCCTTCCTCTTGTTTCTTGATTTCAGAAAATCCTTTACTGTTTTTTCATGGTTATATAGGAATATATAGTCAAAAAGACTTAGATGTCAAATGCAAGCTCCTGAAGGTGATCTGTGATAAAACATGAAAATGAAAGTTCTTCCTAGCAGAAATAAATTAGAGAAAAAGAAAAAAAAGCTGAATTAGTGTGATTTGATCAGAAATAAAGGGCTTTCTGGGATTGATTACTAGAAGGTAACTAGAGATCTCTAAAAAATAGCAATTTCTGACCTAAAATTGGATAGATTATACAGATAAGTCATTTTTGCTGTTTTTTTTCTTTAATTCTTCTAAACACAAGATGGAATTAACATAGGTATATTTAAATATGTTTGCCCTCAGACAATATTAAATCTTAAGCTTGAAAGAACACAAAAGTGATCTAAATTTTTAATCCTCTAAAGTTGTCTTCTCACTAAAACAGACTTAATAAGGTTGGTTTAATGTAAAAGCAGAAAAATGAATATCTTAGGGAAATTTTTTTGGATATACTTATATCCAAAAATATAAGTATATCCAAAAACAGAAAGTACAGAAGAATCTCTTACTAGATGCATATAGTGCACACTAGGACCATATGACAAATCTAATGTTTAGCCTCTTCTGTTAGCTTCTTTCATTTACATTCGTCCAATGCCATTGCTTTACCTGTTCTGGCTTTATATCATAAAAGGATCTTGTCATTCACTCATTCAGCAAATGATGACTCTTAAGATTGCCTGCTGGTGGTTAATACATTGACAAAGGAGATTCAAAGTGTCAAATCTTATGAAGAAGAGAGAAAAGAAAACCTCACCATGAAAAAGTCACATCGAGAATTTTAAAAATTCACTTCTGAAATGTTAATGGCAAAATCCAGTATCTCAGTATTGATGTCCAAAAGGAGGATCCTCCTATCATAATTCTAAAAGAACACCCATCTTAGAATCTTGTCCTTTTTGACTTTCCTTTATTCCAGGCTGAAAGAGATCATCCATAAGCTTTATTGACTGAGTTTACTAGCTGTCAGAACTTGAAATGAAATTTGTGTTCAAAACAAAGTCTGAAACCAGGATACACAGTACCTTTATTCTAAATCTAATAAGATAGTTTAGTTGCTGCCCTCTCAATAAAAGATTAGCATAACTTTTGGCCGGTCTTCAGCTGAAGTTGAATTAGCAGGCTCAAGATAAATTCATCAGCCTCTCTCAATTTTCATGCATGCATTCATTTACTCAAATATATTACTGAATACTTTTAATGTGCATATTATGCTAACAATTTCTGATTCTAAACATCTATTCCCAGTCATGAGGATGATTGCATTATAAGATGTGTTTCAGTTGTACAATATATTGAATGTTTTCAATACAATTCAATGGAAAGGAAGTTTTTGCCTCCTCTCACATTAACTTTGCCTAGGTGTAATTTTGTCTCATTCCAAAATTCTACTTAAAAATGATCCTTAAATAAGGTGAGAAAGTAAAAATGCTATCCTATAGCTCTAAGCTTTATACAGTTCTTGTAAGAACATTTACAATCACCTGTGATCCATCTGAAAGTATGAGTGCTCTCATTTGATGTGTTTAGTATAGAATCCTGTGAATACTGCAGTTGTGTAGGAACAGTAAATAGCAATAGCATAGATGAGAGGATGCAGTGTATACAATCCAGCATACCACTGGTTTCTTGTTCCTATACTGCTTTGACATTGTAGGAAAATTAGTATTGGACTGAATTTGTTCAGATTTTATCTAGGGTAAAGGAAAATTTTAGATTTTAGACTATTTATTACAATTCAATAAACCATCCTCACTGGGAAATGTCAAACCTGATTTCTCTCCTGATCAGGCATACTAAAGTAATCTGCCCACCCTCTATTTCAGCTTTACATGCAACTCTAAAAAAATAGGCTTTCTGATGGAAGAGATCAATGACTTTAGATGATATGCCATTTTATGCCTTTATAAGTGACCTTTCTACACTGAAACATGGAACGCCATAAAAAAGTTAATATTTTTCTTTCAGAGTAAAATTATATGTCTTTATTAAAAATAAACAGAATTCACTTGGGACTAATTTTTCAAATGAAAGGATTAAAATAATCCCACCATTAAAACCAAAACAAAAGCATTTTATCTTCTCACACCTTTATTAAAGTATTTATTTTATAATTCTGGCTCTTGTACTTTTATATCACAAGTTTGCCTTTAAGAAACACATAATACACTTAAGGCAGATTTACCTTAGAGATGGTCTCAGCTTTTAAACACTACTACACTGCTTTATACAAATAGCAAAAAATCACACAGAGAAACATATACCGATGTCTTTCTTGGTACTTTAGATTTTAAAACTGCATAATACGTTGAGTTCCCATAAAATTTCACTTTTGAGATAGGAAACAAACACTACTACTATTTTATAATTGCCTTTATCTGATTTGATTGGATGCAGTTAGTATTAATAACATAACCTTTAAATTTATGGGGAAAACCAATACTTTATATTCACTCCTCATAGAAGGCTCAACAGCAAGCATAATGAGCCATTATAAAATCATATTGCTAAGTATTACCTTAACTTATAATTCTGCTTATATAACTGTATGCCTATCACAGCTAACACATACTGCTTAATTATCAAGAGACATCCAAAAGCATCCTTCAGTTATGTTAATAGCAAGCTAGGCAACACTAAAAATTCATTCTCTGGTCTTCTGGTTATCAATACAAACTGAAATTTTTGAAACTATTTGATGATCCTGGTCTTTGGGAGGGGGGTGGGGACCTGTATCACAAAATCTCCAGGAGACCAGTGGGCTCAGGTGAAAGACTTTGAAAATAAAAGGCTTATAGTTAAGGTAGAGTTATCATTAGCAAATCTTAGAGAAGTAGGAATGCAATCAGAATCACTCAATATTTATTAGAAAGCAAGATTCATTAAATCATTTCTCTTTTAGAAAAATATTTTAAACTTGTATATTTTCAAATGTTCTTTTTTAAAAGAACATGTAACATATTTGTGAGAATAACCAGTTTCAAGTATACTTGTTTCTCATTTCTCTTCATTTTCCCCCTTTCAAAGGAGTTCTTCTCATCAAGCACAAAGGTGCTAATCTTTAAAGCAAGACAAACTCTTCTGTGCTAAATCTTTTTAATCTTTTCTTTTCATCCTCCGAGAAAAGGTCTTCTTCATTGGCTGTAGTAGATGTAAAATCATAGTCTCTGGAATGACCATTTACAAAAGTAAATAAGGGATATTTCTCCTTAGAAGAAATTTTCAGCATCTGAAACAGAAAGTACAGAAGAATCTCTTACCAGATGCATATAGTGCACCCTAGGACCATATGACAAATCTAATGTTTAACCTCTTCTGTTCCCTTCTTTCATTTACATTCGCCCAATGCCATTGCTTTAACTGTTCTGGCTTAAAGACAAAACTGATTAGCATTGAATAGTTTATTTATAGTAAATACATGCTTCTCCATTAAGACTAGCTCATCAAAAATTAAATATATGCTCACTTCCACCCCCCAATCGCCCCAAAGTAAGTCTTCACTTTAGTTTGAAGGCATATTAAAGAATTAAAGTGTGATTTATATTCTTTGGAGAGTAATACAATGAAACAAAATGGTATCACTGACTAAGGTAAAATATCGTGGAAGACTATTTGGTAGACTAACAAAGAAAAAAAAAAAGCATTAAACTAGAATCAGAAGGTCTATTTTCATCTCAATTCTGCAACTTACCTTGATGAGATCTTGGACAAATCACTCTACCTAAGTAGTCTCTATAGAACAGGGCAAAAGATCCAGTTTTCCTACCTCAGGGAATTGTTAAGAAGACCAAAAGGTAAAAAATTAAGTTTGACTTTTTTCAAAGATTCCTATATTTAAAAAAATATTTTGACTGAAATATTTCGATACTAACCTAGTAAACATAAAAAATAGTGTTCTCATACATAGTAATAATCCACACTTCACGTAATACCTTCTAAAGCTCTATTACGTACCAAAAAAGCAATACCTAGAATTTTGTGGGGCTATCCACAACTGTTACACCCTGTCAATTTGGGACTGACAGCATTCTATAAACAATTTAAAATTTTTCTGTTAAACAAGTTCTATTAAAAAATTCAACTAACTTTCATTAAAAAATGAATAAAAAATTTTAGATGAAAAATGTTTTGACAGAAAAACTTTTTTATTGATAATCAGGACCATATAAGCAGGATTCTGAAAAGTTACTACGTAATTTACAGAGAATGCTGAAAAAATATCAATAGTATTTACATACATCATTAATCATGATCAATTAAATATGTTTTTAAACGATAATTTCAGGGGTAAAACTAAATTCTCCAAAATGTCAACAATCAACTGAAGGATCAGCAAATCCTTATGTATTTATAGATTCTCTTGAAGCATGGCTATAATAAATAGGTAGGCCTAGAATATAAATACAATGTTAATTAAAAATATTTCAGTGAGATAGTTAATAATGAAATATATTTTTGATTGAATGGAAAAGAACCATTTAAAAACATTCAAATACTAAAAAAAAAACTACATGTGGTAAAAATCAGATCTATAATTCACATTATGGTTCTAATTTATATATTGCTTAAATTTATTTTATTTTTGTTCCCCAAAAAAAGGAGAGAAGAGGGCAAAAATGTGGAAAATGAAAAACAAGAGGCAGAGAGGGTTGGTAACTGATGAATCATCTCTCACTTCCAGCCAAAATAATCCAAAATGGTTGTCATCTTATATTCATTTAACATTACTTATAAAAGTCCAGTACCTAATGGGCAGGTATTCACATTATATCATTGTCAGACCAACACAGCAGAACTAACATTGTCATCTCTTCATCCCTTCTTTCAAGCTCGAGAAAGAAGTCATTTGAGTTTATTACTATAGGACTAAGTTGCTCATCAAAGTTAAGATTCAAATCTGTGCTTAGAGAAAAAATGTCAGAAAGGAACTTCTACCCTTTAATTATAAAAATGCACCTACTTTTTGCAAACCTTCTTGCAATGTAAGGCCTCTTAATATTTATTGATTCAGGCTTTAAGAATTACCATTTTTATAACTTTTCTGAGTTTATTTAAAATATTTTTAATGACCATCAAATTGAAAATATATTAAAGGTTTACCCAAAAGAGTTGAAAAGTTATATCCACACAAAAACAGTTTTGTAGCAGCTTTATTCATAACCACCAAAACCTGGAAGCAACCAAGATATTCTTTAGTAGGTGAATGGATGAATAAACTGTGATACATCCAGATAAGGGAATATTATTCGGTGATAAAAATAAACAAACTATCCAGCTAACAAAAGGTAGGAAGGAATCTTAAATCCATATTAAGTGAAAGCAGTCAATCTGAAAAGACTATATACTGTATGATTCCAACTATATGACATTGTGGAAAAGATAAAACTATGTAAAGTGTAAAAAGATCAGTGGCTAACAGAGAGGGAGGAATGAATAGGCAGAGCAGAGAGGATTTTTATGGCAATGAAACTATTTCTGTATGATATTATAATAGTAGATGCATGTCATCATATATTTGTCAAAACCCAAAGACTACATACACATAGAGTGAACCTTAATGTAAACTATAAACTTTGGGTGATAAAGATGTGCCAAGGTAGGTTCATCAATTGTAACAAATGTACCGATTGTAACAAATGTACCACTCCAGTGTGGGACACTGATAGTGGGGTAGGGGATATATGACAACTCTCTCTGTACTTTCCACTCAATTTTGCTATGAACCTAAAACTGCTCTAAAAAATAAAGTATATTAAGAATACATATTAAAGGATAGTTGAGTAGAGTAATAAGGTAAGTGATAGCCTATCAGCTCATAAAAATGATACAAGAAGGAAGTAATTTTAAGACAAAAATGAAAATGCCAAAGGAAACTTTAGAAATTATCTAGTTCACTCTCACTTTCTAAATGGGAAAATTCAGACTCAAAGAATTTAAATGACTTTTCCAAGATGGCATATAAACAGCAGCAGCCATAACAAAAAGAGATAAATTGATAATGAATTATTGGGATATAAGACATCAATGACTTATTAACATGCCTTTCAAAACACTTTTCAGAACTCTGAGCATCAAATGAGAATTTGGTTTTTTAGATTTTTGTTTCTTAAGACTCGCCATTGGTTTGAAAATTTGATTCTGAAAACTTTTATTAAAAAGTGAAAAGTTTAGTTGCCTTTTTTATATTACAAGAATGGCTACATTGTCAAAACCTTCAAGTACTTCCACAATGGTTGGTATAAAATCTACATGAAAAAATTCCAAATTAGGTTAGCTATGTAACATAGAGTAAGCTAAATATGCAAGTGATGTTAACTCCATTCTACCTCCTCACTATACAATCTTAAATCCCAGTAACCCAATTTTACCCCTCACTGTACTTAACATACTCTCTTCTAGCCCTCAAATATTTAATAAAAAGGCCTTTTATTAGTTCCTATTCTATTATTCCTTCTTCTTCTTTCTACAACAATCATCACTGCTGAACATTTCTTTCTTAAAATGCAACTTCCTTGATTTCTGTAATATTTTGCTTTCCTGTTTCTCCTTCTATTTTCTGAACAATTTCTTCTCTACTTCCTCCTTCATTGACTCCACTTTTGGCATCCCAAAATACAGAAAAAAAAATCAATTATTGATCCTTTATCTTCTCTCTCTATATTTTTTCTTCTCTATATATTAACTCATTTTATATTCTCTCCCTTAAAATGTCTATTCCCAGTTTCAATAATTTCTCTGCTAAGCTTTATTATCACCCATGTTTTACAGATGAAAGAACTGAAATATTGAGAGGTTAGGTGATGTGTAAGATCACACAGCTAGTAACTGGCAGAGCCCGAATTTGAGCATAGGCCATCTGGCTCTAGTATAACCACTACCTATACCGCCTCCAACACTAAGTGGAGGCATGACTGCAATATCAACTCAAATTGATTATACCAAAATAAAATTATTTCTTCCTCCCAAAATTAGCCCCTTCCAGACTTTTCTATCAATGGTATTATAACATTGCTTAAATTAATTAGGAATAGTTTTATTGCAAGTGACAAACATATACACACAAAGAAACAAAAAACCAGAAAAAAAAAAATCATCCATTTTAAATAACAGGAACTGTTTTTAGCACACAACCAAAAGTCTGACATTGTTAGCTTTGGTTAAGTGACATCAGGCAACCAGTTTCTGCAATTCTCTTGGCCTTTATCACAATCACACTAGGATTACTGAAACAGCAAATGTTTATTTAAATTCAAGGCAAAGGCAGGTGTAAATAGGGGGAGTGACCACATTGCATCTATATCCCATTACATAAGAAGAGCAAAAGCTTCCCCAGAAACTTCTAGTGCACATCCACTTATATTTCATTAATCAAACTGTATCTAAATAAATGGGAAACTAGAAAAAATGATTATTTGGGTGGGCACTGCCACCTCAAACATCATCAGGATTCTCTTAGCAAAAAAGAAAGAGGGGTGGGATTTGAACAGGTAACCAATGGCATTTGTACACCACCCAGAGATGAGAACCATGATACAAATAAAACAGGGTCATGTGCTAAGGAAGGACTGAAAGGCTTCTTCACATTGTGTGGTCAGAAAAGGTCAAGCTGAGACCTGAATGACAATAAAGAGTCAGACATAAAAGCTCTGGGAAAAGAGCACTCTAGGCAGAGAAATCAACTACTGCAAAGGCCCTAGCATGCCAGCACACTTAGCATATTCAAAGAACAGAAAGAAGGCCAGTGTGGCTTGAGGGTAGAGGAAAAAAGTCAGAGTGTCTTTTAAGAGTAAGAGTGTCCTTATAATCCAAATTAACAAGGGATTTAGGCTTCATCGTTCCCTTAAATATTCTACCTCATAAACATTCTACCATAAAATTCTCACAACATTCTACCTTAGTGTTTCCGCTCATGATGTTTCTATCATCTAGTCATCCTTCATACTTCCTTTCTGATTACACAAACTCTTATCAGTTGCAGCCTAAGTTCCACTGACAACTACCTCAGTCCACAGTGATTACTCCCTTCTCCAAAGTCCTACAGATTTGTCTAGTATAGTGTAAGGATTACAAACATGGACTATGGAACTAGATAGTCTCAGTCCAAAATCTGGCTGATGCTTATTAACTGTGTGACCCTGGGCAAATTACTTAACCAGACTGTCTCATTTTCCTTAGCTGTAAATGTCAATAACGATAGTGTCTATCTCACAGAGTTGTTGTGCAGATTAAATCAGTTAATATATGTAAAGCACTTAGAAGCATCTAATGTGTTAACTTTATCATTATTATTGCCATTATTATCATAATATTAGTCTTTTGGCATTTATTAAATATATTCTTGTATAGCCATTTACCTTTAGTGTCCACTTCACGTCTTCCCAACTAAACTATTATTATAAGCTCCTTAAGATTTTAAAAGAAATCAGATCAGAGTTCCCTTAAATTCCAGAGCTAAAGACCTATGAAAGAAAAATATCCCTCAGATCTCACTTGGAGACCACAGAACTATTAATAGAAGGAGGACCTCTAGGAAATATAATCACAAACACAGTCTGGAATACTAAAGTGATTTCAAAAAGACATTTGCCAAAATAATGTTGGGTATGGAAAACTGTGTACCACTACAGAAAATGGGGATGTTTATCCTAGAAGAGGAAGCAAACTTATTCTCTTACTCTATGAGACTACGGAGTAAAAGTTACATGGAGGCTGATTTCAACTCAATATAAGAAAAGCTTTTTTAACATTAAGGGTTATTGGAAAATTGAAAAGACTTCCAAGGGAAATCATTAGTTTGCTATCACCTGAAATAAAGATTAGATATGTATGGAACATGGATTGATGCATAAACAGGAGACTATATAGCACAGTGCATATGAGCATATATTCCATATTTTTGAGTTACTATCTGAGGTTTGAATCTCAGCACTATCATTTATTAGTTGTGGCCTTTGTGAAAGTTACTACACCTTCCTAAACATAAGATTCCTCATCTGTAAAATGACGATAACAGTACTTACCTCAGAAGGTTTCTACAGACTAAGTGAGATAATGTATATAGTGCTTAGTACAGTATCTGACATATGGTGAGGATTCAATAAATGTTAGCTCTGGAATGAATAACCTCTAAGATCTCTAGGATTCAATGCTGTAATAAAAACTGTTGTTCTGGAGTTGAAGGACAACTGGCCATAGGTAAGTTTTTCTCCTATGCTGATATGCAGTCCACAATCAAATGATTAATTCCCTAGTACACTTTCATTTACAATTTTATGGCCTCAAACACCAACACTACTGGGTAATAAGTTATCATTGAACAGGTACTAAGTTTATCATTGAATTAGCAAATGATTATTTGATAATCATTAGGTCAGGAACAAGTAAAAAGAAGAAGGGGAAAAATGGGGTATGAGATAAAATAAAGATAATCTACATCAGATCATTTCCAAGAAAACAGAGGAGATACAATCTATGTTCACGAGTTGGAAAGATGTGTTGGTGGGGTAACTATGTAAAATAAGCAAGTCCATCCTGCAGAACTTGGAGAGGCACAGTTTATACAGGCAAAAGACATCATAAAAAGCAGAGGTGACACACAACTGAAAGCAAGGAAACTAACTGAAAACCTGTATAGACTCAATCCTCAGGTCCTGCCCTACAACTAACACTTTTCACTCCCCTCCAGCCATCCCCTATAGAGGAAAGTAAACATTTATTCTTTGGAAAAACTGAATAGGTATAGACGTGAACTTTTGTACACCAAGAACAGTGATGACTTCAGAAGCTGAGTAAGTGAGTAAGTCCAAAGTAGGAAACTGTAGGGCCCTCAGTATCCTTCACTTCTATTCCTCGAGCACTAGCAGGCAACATATATTCCACAGGCAAGAGATGGCAGAACTTTTTTCTGAGAAAGCAAAGCAACTCTAGAGAAATGATTACCACTTATTAACATTTGGAGGCCACCCAACAAAATGGCAAGCTCATTACATGATTACCCTAGTATGAAAATCAACAGCTAAAAAGTCATGCTCAAACACACAGAGATTGAGCAAAAGCAAGCAGGTATAACCATAAATATAGATATGATAAAACATACTTTAAATCAACATTGGTAAAAAAAAAAAAAAAAAGACAAAGATGGTCATTATATATGGTAAAAGGAGCAATTCAACAAGAAGACATAACAATCCTATTCACACACACACACATATATGCAACTAACACAGGAGCTCCCTGTTTCATAAAGCAAATTCTAGATCTAAGTGAAAAACTAAACAGTAGCATCTTAATTGCCAGGGACTTAAACACTCCACTGACAGAACTGGACAGATCATTGAAGCAGAAAATGAATAAAGAAACACTGGACTTAAACAGGATTCTAGAACAAATGGACCTAACAGACATTTACAGAACACTCTACCCAAAACTACTGAATATACATTTTTCTCATCAGCACATGGGACATTTTCCAATATTGATCATATCTTAGGCCACAAAACAAGTCTCAGCAAATTCAAAAGAAATCAAACTCATACCATGTATCTTCTCAGACCACAGTGGAATAAAACTAAAAATGAATTCCATGAGAATACTCAAAACTACACAAACTCATGGAAATTAAACAACCTGCTGCTGAAAGGTCCCTGGGTCAATGATGAAATTAAGATATAAATCAAAAGATTCCTTGAATTGACTGACAGAGGTGACATAAGCCTTCAAAATCCATGAAATACAGAAATAGCAGTCTTAAGGGGAAAATTCATAGCCTTAAATGCCTACATCAAAAGACAGTAAGATCACAAACTAACAACCTAATACCATATCTCAAAGAACTAGAAAAAGAAGAACCAAACCCAAAGCCAAAAGAAGGAAAGAAGTAACAAAACTTAGAGCAGAACTAAAAGAAATGGAAACCAAAAAAAATACAAAGCATCAATGAAACAAAAAGTTGGTCCTTTGAAAAGATAAACAAAATCAATAGACCATTAGCCAGATTATCCAGAAATAGAAGAGAAAGGACTCAAATAACCTCACAGTCAGTAACAAAAAAGGAGACATTACAACTGATACCACAGAAATACAAAATATCATCCATGAATACTACAAAAACCTCTACACAAACAAACTGGAAAACTCAGAGGAAATGGTTAAATTCCTAGAAACACACAATCTCTCAAGCCTAAATCAGGATGAAATAGAAAACCTGAACAGATCAATAATGAGCAGCGAGAGATTGAAGCAGTAATAAAAAATCTCCCAACAAAAAAATGCTCTGGACCAGATGGATTCACAGCTGAATGCTACCAGACCTACAAAGGAACTGATACCTATCCTACAAAACTATTCCATAACATCAAAAAGGAGGGAATCTTCCCTAACTCATTCTATGAAGCCAGTATTACCCTGACACCAAAGCAAGAAAAGGGAAAGAAGAGGTCAGACTATACCTGTTTGCTGACTATATGATTGTGTATCTAGAAAACCCTAAAGACTCCATCAAAAGACTCCTGGAACTGATAGATAAATTCAGCAAAGCTCTGGTTACAAAAGCAATGTACACAAGTCAGAAGCATTTTTATGTACTAGTAACAGTCAAGCTGATAGTCAAATAAAGGAATCAATACCATTCACAATAGCTACAAAGAAAATAAAACACCAACGAATACACTTAACCAAGGAGGTGAAAGATCTCTACAAGGAGAACTACAAAACACTGATAAAAGAAATCACAGATGACACAAATAAATGGGAAAACATCCCCTGCTCATGGACTGGTAGAATCAACATTGTTAAAATGTCCAAACTGCCCAAAGTAATTTATAGATTAAGTATAATCATCATCAAAATACTATGTCATATTTCATAGATATAGAAAAAAAAATCCTAAGGTTCATTTGAAACCAAAAAAGAGCTTGAATAGCCAAAGCAATCCTAAGCAAAAAGAACAAATATAGAGGCATCACATTACCTGACTTCAAATTGTACTATAAGGCTATCATAACCAAAATGGCATGGTACTGGTATAAAAGTAGAGACACAGACCAATGGAACAGAACAGAGAACCCAGAAATAAAACCATCTACCTACAACCAAGTGATCTTCAACAAAGCAGACAACAATATATATACACTGGGGAAAGGAAGCTCTATTCAAAAAATGGTGCTGGGAAAATTGGATAGCCATGTGCAGAAGAATGCACAGGATCACTATCTCTTGCCATAGATAAAAATTAATTCAAGGTGGACAAACGACTTAAATATAAGGCATGAAACCATAAAAATATTAGGAAAAAAACATGGAAAAACTCTTCAAGAGATTGACCTAGGCAAAGAATTTATGACTAAGACCCCAAAGGCAAATACAGCAACAATAAAAATAAATAAATGAGACTTAATTAAATCAACAAGCTTCTGCACAGCAAAAGAAATAATCAACAGAGTGAATGGACAACCTAAAGAATGGGAGAAAATATTCACAAAATATACATATGACAAAGGTCTAATATCCAGAATCTACAAAGAACCCCAACAAATCAGCAAAAACAAAACAAAACAAAACAAAACATCAAAAGGTAGGCAAAAGACATGAACAGTTTTTGAAAGAAGTTAGACAAATGGCCAAAAAACATATGAAAAAATGTTCAACATTACTAATTATCAGGGAAATGCAAATTAAAACTACAATGAGATACCACCCTATCAGAATGGCCATTATTAAAAAGTCAAAAAATAATAAATCCTGGCATGGATGCAGAAAGAAAGGAACACTTACACACTGTTGGTGGGACTGAAAATTAGTACAACCCCTATGGAAAACAGAATGGAGATTCCTCAAAGAAATAAATGTAGACCTACCATTCGACCCAGCAATCTCAGTGCTAGATATGTATCCAAAAGAAATGAAGCTCTTTTATCAAAAAGACACCTGCACTCAAATGTTTATTGCAACACAATTCACAATTGCAAAGATGTGGAATCAACCTAAGTGCCCATCAATTCATGAGTAGATAAAGAAAATGTGATACACATACACACACACACACCCCCCATGGAGTACTACTCAGCCATAAAAAGGAATGAAATCACCAAGAGAAGAGTGAGTGTCCTTCTAATTATAATGGACCTAATTAACACAGTTTCATGACTTGCTTTAAGATTGCTTGGAAGCCTTGAATTGGGAGCAGATGAACTCCCCAAATTATGCCTCTCCTATTTTTCTCTCTCATATAACACTATATTTTTTCTTCATGAAACTTTTAATTATTGTTATACACTTATGTTTTTAATGTCCATCTTCTCCACTAGACCATAAGTTCATGAAGCCAGAAGTTGTAACTATCTTGTTCACCACTGCATACTCAATTCCAGTCATTCAACAATTAAACTGAACACTTACTATGGGCTAGGCACTGTTCTAGATGCTTTGGGATACATTAATGCTTTATGTTTTAAAAGGACCATCTGGGGCTGCTGCACTGAGAATAGGTTGTGTGAGAGGGCTTGGAAACAACTTGGAGGCCATTGTAGTAATGATGGTGTCTCAGACCAGAAGAGTAGCAGTAGAGGTGGTCAAAGTGATCTGATTCTAGATAAACTTTACATGTATAATTGGTTATAAGATATGATAGAAAGGAGGTAAAAATAACCCCACAGTTTTTGGCCTGAACAGAGAGTGGATAAATTTGCCATCAAATGAGATGAGGAAAATTATGAATAGAATAGGCTTGAGATGGAAGACCAGGAATTTGATTTTGGTTATGTACATCAAACATATGAATGATACTGAATGGCAGCTGGATATATATAATTTTGAAAAGAATTTGGGGCTAAATATAAGATCTTGGTTTTAGTTGACTTATAATTGATATGTAAAGCTATATGACTACATAAGATCACCAATATAAAAAGATACGAGAACTAAAGACTAAGCCCGAAGGTTCTCCAACATTAAGAAGTTAGGGAGGAAAGCAGGCAAAGAAGACTGAGGAAGCACCCACTAGGGAAGAAGGAGGAAAACCAAAAGAGTCTAGTGTCCTAGAAGCCAACTGAAGAAGGTTTATGAAGGTGGAGTGGGTGTTCAGCTATGTCAAACGCTTCTGTTAGAACAAGATGAAGACTGAGATTCGACCAATGGTCTCAGAAATGTAGAGTCATGAGTGACCTTGAAGAGGAGTTCTGCTGGAGTGGTAGAGGTGAAAGCACTCAAATATTTGTTGACTAAATGAATGACCATATTAATGAACTATTAATTTATTCTCCTAGTCACCTAAATGTATAACAGACTTGTCTGTGAGCTCTTCCTTTCCCTTGCCTCCAAGTCTAAGTGGCTGCTTGGTCTTACTGATTCTTCATAAACTTTCTCAAAGCAGTTCCTTCCTCTTCAATCCCACAGCTTCTGCACTAGTCTAGGTTCTTGAAGAAAGCATTACAAATTAATGAAGAAAGGTTAGACTCTTTGATAAATGATGCTGAAACAACGATTTGTCCATGTAAGGGGTACAAAAGATATATCTACCTTAAAACATAATACAAGTTCTAAATGTGAAACATAAAACTTCTAGAAGGAATGTAGGAGAATATGCTTCTGACCTTTGGTTATTAAATATTTCTTTGATATCAAATCCAAAAACCATAAGGGAAAAATTACCAATTTGACTACATTAAAATTAAAGACACCATTAACAAGTGAAAATAGTAGCCTAGAAGAATACATTTGCAATACGTAGAACCAACAGTGGTAATATCCAGAATTATAAAGATTGCCTTCGTATCAAATAGCCCTATAGAAAAAGAGAGAAATGAACAGGAAATTCACAAAAGAGGAACCAAACAGGCCAATAAACCTTGATAAAATGCTTAACCTCAGTATCAATCAGGGAAATACAAATTAAAACCACAAAGACTAAAAATAGAAAGAAATTATATGGACAACTAAAATATATATAGAAAAAATTAGCCGGGCATGGTGGTGCGTGCCTGTAGTCCCAGCTACTCGGGAGGCTGAGGCAGGAGGATCGCTTGAGCCCAGGAGTTTGAGGTTGCTGTGAGCTAGGCTGACGCCATGGCACTCACTCTAGCCCGGGCAACAAAGTGAGACTCTGTCTCAAAAAAAAACAAACAAAAAAAAAACAAACCACAAAGAGATACTATTTCATGTCCATGAAACTGGTTAAAAATTTTAAAGTCTGACAATATCAAGTGTTGATAAGGATATGAGGCATTGGAAATTCTTATATACTACTTACTTGGCGTGATCCCTTTGAAGAACATTTGACAATATCTAGCAAATCTGAAAATATGCATACTCTACGGCCCAGAAATTCCACCGTAAGGTATCTAGTATATCTAATGTAATTCTAGTTAAAATATTACAAGTGTACAAAGAGATATGTATAAGAATATTCTTAAAAACATTATTTGTAATTAAAAAATGAAACAAGCAGTATTAGGTTCTGGAAACAAGCTAGATAACCATAAACAAAAGAAAGTTTAAATAAAAAGTAGCATACTGTAGAATGGACTACTATTCAGCAGTTTAGATGAATAAGCAAGACCAATATGCATGGATGTAGATAACCTCTAAGTCACTGTTAAATGAAAAAGCTGTAAAAGACTTTTTATATAAAGATATCATTAATGAAAAATTTAATATCATGTAAAACAATATATGTTATTTATGGATACATAAAGTATAGGTATGATATACTAAGGATAGTGATAGTGATTACCACCAGGAAGGAAGAAAAGGAGTAAGAATGGGGCAAGATGACACACTTCAGTTATATATGTAATTTTTTTCTTAAGCTCAATGGTAGCACACAGGTATTTACTATTAATGTATTCTTCTTTATATTTCTGTATGCCTGAAATTTAAAAATTAAATAAAATCAACATATTATTAAAGTACAACTTCTTTGGCCTGGCATTCAAGACCTTCCACAATATTATTCCAATCTACTTTTCTAGCTTCATCCTATAGCATTGTTTCCCAAACCTTGGACATTTCTATAGCTCCTTCACTATTTGTTATGTATGCCATCTCTATTATGATTACTGAATATTTTTCTTTTCATCATTTTTAACTGAAGTAGCCTTATACAAATCAACAATAAATGTGAAATCACATGTTTAATATGGCAATTATATTTTTGTAAGATGAATATAAATATATAAGTATTAAACATCTTAGTGCCATCTAAAAACAACATCAAATGTCACACTTTGGGTTGCACTGTCTTACACCAGTGGTTCTCAAATCTGGTGTACAAGATGACATGGGAAGTTTGTTTAGAAATGAAGACTCTTAGGCCACTTCTCCAGGGATTTTGATTCAGTCAATGAGAAGCAAAAAGCCTGCCCAATATGAATCCTTGGCACCTACCAAATTGGACTATTTGCCATTGTCTAGATAAACTCTATATTTTCCTTCTCTTATACTTTTCCTCTTGTTATTGCCTCACCTTGAAGTACCCCTTCCTCTCCCTAAGCCAATGAAAATTAAGCCTATACTTTAAGGCCCTTCTTAAATATCACCCTCATGATAAAGTATTATTATTGACTTGGATGTGACACCTCTCTCATTTCAACACTCTTCTTTCCCTTATCAATTTATATCTATTTCCATATGGATGCTTACCATATTCAATGTAATATATGTCTACTTGTCTTATTCCCCCTCCCCAAGTATAAATGTTACTTGAAGGCAAAAGCTTTATACCTTATTTAAAAGTAAAGATTATATCTTGGTCATTTTATGCTTTGTGTGTGATAGTCATGCAGATACTTGCTGGACTGAACTCTGCTAAACACTGAATCAGTTTAATAATTTTTATTAATATTTAAAAAAACATGTAAGAGTTAGAATATTTATTACAGATTAAACATTAGACTATTTAGCTTCATTTTCAAAATGAGAAAACTGAAAATATATAGAAACAAATAATTTTTAAGTTATATTAGTTTTTCAAGAGAAAAAAATTACAGTTTAACTAAAAATGCCAAATTTAGTTTTTAAGATAAAAAGGAAACTACTTAATTTACAACATTCTAGGCAAGAGTAAATGATCATGTTAACTGACAAATTGAGTTTTTTATATTGCTACAAAAAGCTATTAAGAAAAACACTATTATGAAAGCAAAGTGAATTAATTCTTACAAAATTCTCAGTACTTCTAAAAGAAATTTCAGTGTGGTTTCTCTTTGCCTTAAAAATACGTATTACTCTGATATATCAAGATCAACAATTTCTGGGTATTTTTCCAGAGTAAAAACTGTAACAACTACCTTGTCTTTAATCAGAAAACATCAACATGTCAACGCATTTGTGAATCTTGGTTTTTTTTTTTAATTTGGTAATAATAATTCGGTTTGTTTCTATTCTAGAAGTAGAGTGCTTTACTGTTTTAAACATACTTATTTTAATCTAGATTGAAAATTAATGGAAAGAGAAATGGGAATTTTTCATGGAAAATGTTTGTTAACATCAATGTGTATCATAATTATTACCTGGATTTTTATATTTTAGCATATACACGATACTTTATAAAGTCAAACTAAAGTCAAACTCTTTAGTCAAACTAAAATATACAAATGCATAACTGAAATGCATAATTTCAAATAAAATAAAATACATATTTTGTTATGTTCATTTTGCCTTCCATGTTGAAAAAGGAGAATGAAAAGACAATAATTGTAAGAAATGAAAAATATGGAAAGGTTCTCATACATCTCATTTTCTCCCTTCCTCATACATTTTTCTGTCATATTCCTATTAAATTTCCTCTTTTACATGGCAGGACAAGTAAACTAAACCTAGTTTATATGAAACTTTTTAATTTAACTTTTTCATTCTATTTTTACATTGTAAAAGTAAAATTTCAACTCAATATGTCCACTGTCCTGAATAACATTAATAGAAAGTAAAGTAGTAATAAGTTACTATTTTTTCTGAGCCCAAGATAAGAATTCCCAAAAATGACTAATATTGGTTTTACTTACCGTAAAAGGATAACCTATACCTATTGATACTAATAAAGAAAGCTAACAAACTATGCTTACTTCTTAAATAAGTAATCTTTTTTATTTTCTAAAGTACTAAATATAAACAGACATTAAGGCTCTATAAATGTCTTAGCAATACTCAAGGACCAAAAAAAATATATAGAAGTTTAAAGGTAATGAGAAGTTAAACAAACCTATTTCAAAGATCCTGTAAGTAGAACAGATCAGATTAGACAACCTTACTGGAAGGTAACAACACAGCTCATTTGATAAAACAGTTCCGAGAAACCCAAAAATACCGTTTCTCTTTAAAAAAAAAAATCAAAGAAGCTCTTGTACTAACAAGAAATAATGCACAATTTGGCTTGATAAAATACTTCATTAATTTTTTTCTACCCCTAAGGGATTGCCCTTTTAAAATCCTCTTCAAATAGAATATAACCTAATTGCTTGCATGGGTCTTCAGTTTGCAAAAGGATTTTTATTTCAACAGTGCCACCTAGTGGAGCAATCAATACTTTCAACTGGTCACTAGTGGATTTCATTTGTCTCAAAGGCTGATAAGATGCCCCAAATAATTTTATTTTCTAATTCACAATATTCCTAATAATATTAACATTCAAGGAAGAATTTTACAAAAGTATCATAATTTACAGGTTTGTCTTCTTATATGCTATTAATATCTCTAATAAAAATTAGGTCATTTACGAATATTATTATAACATTTTAAATAAAAGTACCTTAGTGATTTCTTCAGATGCTCGTTTGAAGTCTTGAACATTTCGACAGTAAAATCCTATTGTGCAGCTAGGATCCATTTTTTGAAACGACATCTTTTTGGGAGAAGGGCAGTGGAATGTCTGTAATTTTTAAAATTCTTTAGGATTAATTTAGCTTTATTTGATGGACTTAAGTAGACACAACAATATTATTTAAAATTTGCTATCTAGCTTTGTCTCATGACTATAAACATGTTTTTCAAATGATGTTTCAGTCCATCTTATGCAGATGGGTCCTTCCTACTCTCCAAAGTTGTAAAACACAAAAGCCAACATTGTATACATGCAATTCACTGAATGTCCACCTTATGTGACATTAGTGCCATTCTGCAAAAGAAAGGAAGCATGTCAAAGACAGTATGCATTTCTAATACTTGCAGAAGGGAAGAAAAATGTGTCACTGAAAAAGACATGCATAGGCTATACAAAGTTTAGAATCAAGTTAGCCGTTTCCATGAAACTGCAGATGGGTCTGTTTTGTTGGAGATTTTTTTAAATGTTTATAAACCTTTTGATAGACTTTTTAAACAAATACACAGATTCACGTAAATGTTCTATATTGATATGAAGTCAACTTCAGGGTTTTAGCAATTCACACAATTAGTGCATAACTGCATATTCTTCAACTTTCTTTTCTAAGTGCTACATGCTTTACTTTTAAGTTATTTATTCCTAGGGCACAGGATGGAATAAGTAAAAACTGTCCTATCATAGTTCTTGCTCTCCTTCTCACCAGTCCTTCTGTCCCTTTAATTCTCTTTTCTTCAGTGGTCACAGTGCCACAGATACAAATGGGCTGCGTTAGGATGTCCTAGTTTCTCCACTCTTACTAATGGGATTTGGCTATTAGTATAGTTTGATATCTGTAGGGAATACAAAAGTAGAAAAAAGGCAGAATACAAAGCTAATCATTCCAATCTCTTTGTTCTTTACTATCATACTTTGGTACCATGTTTTAAATATTTATATTTCTTAATGCTTGAATGCTTAGAAATCCTGTTCTTAAAAATCACTGATGCTTAGGCCAGGACTGATGATAGGAGGAAAAAAAAAATCACTGATGCTACTAAGTCTCTTTCTGTATGTATAAAAAAAAGAAATTTATAGTGTTACAGCTCTTTTACAATTTGTCATGCAAAAAAAAAAAAAAGTGTGTGTTAAAAAGAGCAACATAAGACTATATATTCATATTTGTTTACATTTCCATAAATAAACTCTCTGAGGACATATAAAAATTAACAAGTTGGGGGGAGGGGGAGGAGAACTGGGCAGATCAAAGACAGGTGTGAGAAATTCTTCATTGTGTATTTTATATTTCTGAATTAAAGAACAAGCTCAATTAAGAAACAATCTAGGTTAGATTTGAACAAATAAACTTAAAATTTCCCTGAATTTAAAGCCTAAAACTAAGGGATTTTAACTTAATACTGTCTATTAAAATGTAGAACAACATAGGCAGTCATATTTGTTATGTTCATGGTGAATCAATCAAAATCACTTTTCCCTTTCTCTCTGTTGACCCAGTTAGTACCCCATATTATCAACAGAGGATATGCAAAATGCATACATGCAAGTTGCTTTTTTTCTATGAATAATTTAATTGTATGTTAGATCAAATCCAATAATATATCAGTAAATACAGACCAAACAAATGAGTTTTCAAAACTATGACTTCCACAAAACGCTTAGCTAACACTTCCTTTATATAGTGAGAGCCAACCTAGCTAAACTGGAAGCCCCAGGGCACTAGTCAACACAAGTATGATCTTAGCTGAACTTTTTCTAACATTGTTTCGCCTGTTATATTTACAAAGATATATTAAAAACAGATCTAGAAAGGCACAGAAAAGCTAAATAAACTTGTTAGTTCACAATATACAGGAGTATATTAGGGTAGAAGGCACAGTTCTAGGTCATATTTTTAAAAAATTATTCTACATACAAGTGTCTAAAAACAGCCACTTGCCCAACTTACTCCAAAGCCAATAATAACTAGGAATATTTCTTTAGTTTTTCCTATTTGGGGATAAGGAGGAAGGCCAAAAAGTTTGAACACAGTCCAATAATATATTTCTGAACTCATCAATGAGGGAAAAGTTTTCATGTAGGAACCAATAACACTAAACCAGAAAATTCTTATTGCTATTTCCCTGTATTGCCTCAATCATCATTGATAATAATGTCAAACACTAAATTGTTGTCCATGGTTATTTTTATACCTACAAATAACTTTTTAATTTATTCACAAAAACACAGATATGTATCTCTGATCACTGAAAACTGAAATTGCTATTGGGTATTACTGAACAAGTACTACAACTCATAGAGAGGCATTTTATATCATTTAAACTTGAAATTATATTGTTTTGTTCACTCAAGAAGATTCTGAAGTCAAAACAACATTAATTTATAATTCAGAATCATTTCTGTTTATTGCAGAACAGGTTATACTTTCAAATATTTTCCCAAGTGGTATTACAGAGCTTTGTTTATTTTGTGATCATTCTTTGACCATACACTTATGATTTTATTAATTTTTAAAATTCTGAAAATTGGTAAGAATAGCAGCTTCTACTTCACAAATACATTTTAGGAAGTGTTCACTAGATACACTTCTGTAACAATGAAATATACTTCTGGGAAGAGTGGCCAGAGAGAGTAAATTCCCATTTATTTCATTTTTCAATACATTATTTATTCATTGCCTCAATAAATAATTAGACACCTAGTAAATGTCAGGCACTGTTCTAGGCTTATTATCTGGAATAGTGGATTCTACTACCCAAACATATAAACAAACCTAAAACAAATACTTTCAGGTGTTGCTATGCTATTTTGGTGATTTAGATGAAGCTTCCTAAGAAAGTTAGAGAATATCCTTACTAAAAAGTACCTCCTACTAACTGCAGTTCACATGTGTAATTCATAAAGGGTATGTCTTTCACTGATGAATTCACTCATCCATCTAGATGCCCATCTCACATTATTCTAATAGCTTTAATGCCACCATTTCTGAATTTCCTAGAATAGATAAAAACAGTCACTAAAATTTGAAACTTGGAATTACGGACCCAGGAATCAGAACAGACTAACATGTCTATTAATAAAACTTTTCTTATCTTTTAGAATTTGCTCTTTTAAAAGTTAGAAGCTGTCATTCCAAAAGTATATCATGAACAACATGAACAAACAGTCTCTGGTTTAGGAAACTTTAATAATTTTATATACAATTAATTATATATGTGTGTGTGTATACATACATACATATACATGTAATACATGTAAATACATACATATACACATACATGCATACATATATATCCACTAGTCCTCCCATCCCAACAACTGAAACTCTGTCTGTCCTGAACACTGACAATGAGAACCCATAACTCAACATACCCTCACTGTTAAAGACATTTGAGTTCCTCTCATTCCCTTCTAATTTCAAGTTGTCCTTTTGTGCCTTTTTTTTCTTTAAGGTTGTTCATGCTGTTCCTTTGAACCTCATTCTCTGTATGAAAATTATAGAGTGTGAATGTATACATTATAATTTTCCCTATACTGAACCATGTGCTCCATTCCTCAGTCCTGACCAAGGATTGCCCTGGTATATCTTCACTACTTGACTCAGGATCTAAATATGACCACCTACACTCACTTCATGTGTTAAAAACTCGTGAAGATAGTTAAAGATGAGGAAGATTCTCTTAAAAGTATAGAAAATCAGTAGCATATACTAATATATTTTATAAGAAAATGTCACAACAAATAAGAATTAGTATACATATAATCAAAGCACTTGGAACCACAGAGGAAAAAAAAGAGTTCAACAGAGGACTCTAAAGAACTTAGGACAGTACCTTGCAACTAGAAAGAGCTTAACAAACTATAGTTAAAAAAGAAAGAAATGAGTTGGTCTGACTTGGTTTCAAAATGTTAGATGTTCAACTCCAGAAATGTAGGAATTCAACACTAGGAACAACAACAAAAGATATAATCTGTTTAAATCGCTTCTTCGATCTCAAATATTCTGATATCATCCTACTTTCTTAAAATTCCACAATCCTATTGGATTTAGGGCACTCAATAAAACGTCAGGACTACCAGTAATTATTTACATGGAATCAATAGAAGATCTAAGATTTCAATTTCCCCACCTATTAACGAAAAAGAAGTATTGATCAAAAAAGTCGCCTACAAAAATGATTTTAATAACTGAAGCATAAGGGTGATTTTGGAATGTGCATATAATTTATTATATCAATCAACTGCAAAATTTCACTAGCATATAAATATATAACCAATATAGCAAAGGAAGGATGGTTAGTAATATAGGGTACTTCACTTGAAGTATTATAAAGTTATGATAAAAAGCAGAAAGTGAAATTTTATTCCTCCACAAAGATAGACAACTTGCTGTAATTTTTATATTACACTTTCATAAGAAGATAAATGATGCTATTAACTAAATAATCTAAGATAAATTCCTGCATTGAAGAAAAACAAAAAAATTTTAACAGGAATTACCCAGACAGGTTGAAATATTCTACCAGAATCTCAAAAAATATAACATCTAAACTCACTCTATTAGTGTTCTAATGTATAAGAAATAAATGTTTCTGTGCATTTAAGAAGTTACCCAATTTCATCAAATTTTACGTTATGAAGTAAACTCTCTTTTTTTTTCCTCCAGAGATGGGGTCACTCAGGCTGGATTCAAACTCCTGGGCTCAAACAATCCTCCTGCCTCAGCCTCCTGAGTAGTTAGGGCTATAGGTATGTGTCACCGTACCCAGCTTAAAATCTTAAAATCGATTCTTCCTTTCCTTTTCACTACCACCACCCTACTTCAAGCTTTTACTGACTCACTCCTGGAGTGTTGCAACAGTCTCCCAATAACAAGCTGCAGCCTTTCTAATCTTGGTTGTGTAGACATAACCAGGATATTCATTCATCTGGTACCTTTTCAGTCTCCCAAAATATCAGATGAATAGTCTCTCTATAGGCCAAAATAATCAAGACCAATAATCTTTTAATTTGCCTATTTTAGGTAATACTAAAATACTATGAACAATTTTCCAACTGAATCTCAAGTATCTACTGTTTATAAGGAGTAAATTTGGCACTGATACACTGAAAATATAACTTAGCATATGAATCAGTGCTACAAGATCATAATGTAGAAAGAGAATTATTTAATATAATGTAGTTCACATAGCACACTTCTGCAATGCCTCTCCTAGTATCTATCAGTCAACTAGCAAATATTTATTAAGGTTTACATGCAAGATCCTATGGAGGAAGAAATAAGAAAGTAAACCTCATCTCTAGTTTCAAGATGCTTATACAATTTTTTTTATTTTTTGTAGACAGGGTCTCACTCTGTCACCACAGGCTGGAGTGCAGTGGTGCAATCATAGCTCACCGTAATCTTGAACTCCTGGGCTCAAAGCAATCCTTCTGCCTCAGCCTCCCAAGTAGCTGGGACTACAGGTGTGGTGTGTGCCATCATGCCCAGCTATTTATTCTTATTTTTTGTAGAGACAGGCAATCCTCCCACCTCGGCCTCCCAAAGTGCTGCAATTACAGGCATGAGCTACCACTCCCAGCCAAGATCCTTATATTTTAATTGAGGTAATAGTTGACAAAGGATGCTAGGATGTTTTATAATGTATCTTTCTGGATCAGATTTTAGTCCTGCAGTTTATTTACTTTCATAATCTACCCCTTAAATACTATTAGGTATTAATATTAGCTAATAAGTTATTATTAAAACAAAGTACTTAACCACATTTCCAACTTTCACTCAAGTGATTAAAATTATTTTATTCTGTAAAATGATTTCAGTCTGTAAAAGCATCAGCTGCAAAAACAACGAAACTACGTAATAATTACATGTTTCATTTATGTACTCTCAAATTTTTCTGAATTAAAATACTAGATCACAAAATAACCTATACAAAAGAAAAGAAGAGGTTAAGAAATAAAAGCTAAAACACATATTAGAAATCCAACTAAACTCTTGAAAACTTCTAACTAGAGGTTAAGATTTAATTATTATACTTAAAGCAAAATAATTTAGCAGATAATCGCATTAAGTCACTTTGTCACTCTAACCCAAGTCTATCACCTTCTCTTTTTCTTTTTTTCTTCTTTCTTTTCTTTTTTTAAAATAGGCCTAACATTTTAAATTCTTCAGTACTATTTAGCTGTCTTTATACAAAGTTACTTAGAGACTTGATCATCTATTTTAGTACAGCTAGGGCATCTAACAAGTTAGAGACAAAGACAAATGAAGAAGAAAGTATATCATAAATTAAAATTCAGCAACAAAGTACTTAACCTTTGACTACTGTGTTAATTATGGTTTTATAAATCAGTAAAATATTGATTATTAACTTATAATTGTAACACTATAAAGATATAACTACCTAACACATCTCTAACTAGTTTGTTTTATATAGTAAGAAAACAGTACAAGCTCTTAATCCATAGTACCTCAAGAGGGAAATCCTTTATGCTGACATCTACAAAAGATTGGCAGTAATGAGGATCCATGTAAATCAAACTGTCATCTACAAGGACAAAACAGAAGACAAGTAATTCAAAAAACACCTTATTATTACACTGCTTACAATCCAATTTCTATGTAGAACAGCTGAAAAAAATCTGGGAGTAACAGCTTGCCAGACTGATATTCATTGACTGAAACATAGGTTTGCACAGGATAGATTAACTTTTGCATAATCAAATATGCTTGTATAAGCAGAATTTTTATAAAGTGATGAGACTGTCATTTAATTTTTGGTGATAAAATTACTTTCACAAACACACAATTATATTCTACAGTTTGCATATGAAAAATGTATTGCACTTCTTTATCCTGACAGGAAGAACATATTGCTTGTCATTTTATCATCAACTAGCACCACTAAAACTGGTAAAAAGTAAATATGTAAATAGCAACTGCCAGAATGTAGCAGCAATGTCTTCTGAAGTTTAGTGAAACCAATAAATTATGCCTTGTTTATGCAATAACAGAAATTAAACATACATTTTACAGAATCCAATTATGTTGTGGACCAAATGACAAATGAGTGGCTATGGTAGGACTGATGAATGTATAAGGTACTCGCTTTGCTCTGTTAATCATCCTGTTTCTAGATGATCTCATATTAACTTTCTGATTTTTAAAAGAAAACAATGAAGAAAAGTATATTTTACTAAATCACTAACCTTGAAATCCAGCAAAGTAATATGACTGTTTAGGTTTGCCACCAATAATACCCACACAATACTCAAGGCTTAAAATACCCTGCAAAAAAAATTAATACATATTCAGAGTCAAGAGACAAATGATAATTATTTAAAAGAACCAAATTTGTATTAGCAATATTAGTAGTTCCCAAACTTTCCACCACCAGTAATCATTTTTATTACATTTGCCCCCATGTTTTGAAATCCTCTCGTTTTCTAAACTGCCTTCCCTTTTCTTTAAATCACTCAACATTAACATGACTAAATTAAATATTTTGATCAGCACCTTGCTCGACAACATTCAACAACCACTATGTGCCAGATACAGAGATAATTAATTTTACCACATTAAGGTAATAAAATTCCTGCCAAAACCAATACACTTAGCCTTCCAGTTAGCTGGTGCAGCTTTACTGTGATCAATGTAATATTTTCATCAGGCTTTTTGAAATCCCAAAAATAGTTCTCGTACGTTACTACTGTTTTCATTGAACCTTGAGTCTTAGAATCTCAAACCAAAAGGCATTTTTCTAATCAATGGCATTCACCTGACAAATTTTTTATGCTACTTCATTTGGAATAAATGTAAAGAGTAATAAAAACAACTTAATCCAAGGAAAATAATAATTATTACTGTATTTAAAGCTGATTTATTTTATTAATTATAAATTATCAGGGATACCACAATAAATTAGTATGCCCCTTGGCATCTATTCTAAGCAGAACCCCATTTAAGTTGAGCCAAATAACTCTGTATCTTTTATAAAAACATGTCCAATGGAGTCAATTTAAAACATGCAGTGGAATCAATTAATGCAATCAATAGTTCCTGCATTGATTTTGGCATACCTTATAAAAAACTAATAATGATAAAGTTGTATGTTATAAAACTCCAAAAGTATTAAACAATAGGTTAAACTTTCCTTCTCTTAAATGAGAGGATGTTTTGAAATCTAGAAGATATAAAAATAAAGACTATATGAACAAATGTTCTTTTTCCTTTAACAAGTAACCAAACCATAGAGATTTTTTTTAACCTAATTGTTTTCTTAAAAATAGTACGTGGTCATTGTAAAAAACACGCAGGAAATATAGAAAAAAGTAAAAATTTCCCCAAATCCCAATACCCAGAGCTCATCACTATTAATATTTGGGGAGATACCTTCTTGACATCTATCTATATTATATATATATTATATATATTCACATAGAGATTTATGAATACAATTTTATATATGTGCCATTGTAACCTTTTGTAACTCATTATGTCATGAATATCTTTTCCTATCAATAAATATAGATCTATATTATAATATTTAAAGGCTGCAAAATATTCTATTTTATTAAGATAACAAAATGTGCTTTAAAATTCACACTATGACTATTTAAATTGTTCCAGGTTCTTACTGTTATAAATAACTCTCTGCTACGGTTTAAAGATTTTTGTCCCTTCCAAAATTCATGTCTTAGAAACTTAATCCCCAATGTGACAGTATTGAGAGGTGAAGCTTTTGGGGAGGTGTTGAGGTCATGAGGATTTCAAGAATGGATTAATGCTTTCAGGAGTGGGTTCTCTCTTTCCTGCTCTTCTGCCATGTGAGGATAGAGTTCTCCTGTTTGGCCCTTCTGCCTTCTGTCATACGAGAAAACAGCAAGAAGGCCCTCATCAGATGCCAGTTCCTTTGTCTTGAATTTTCCAACTTCCAGATCTGTGTGAGAATAAATTTCTATTCTTTATAAATTACCCAGTTTCAGGTATTCTGTTATTGCAGCACAAAATGGACTAAGACACCCTCTAAGGAACAGCCTTGTATATTCGTGGTCTTGTAAACATATCTTAGAGATTTTTTTCAAAAGGAGAGATGCAACTGAAAAAATTAAATAAAACAGAGAAAGCATATCTGGTTAAAATCTTAGAGTTAACTAAAACATAAGAGATAAAATTGTACCAAAAAAATTAAACATTTAATAGTATTTACTTACTCTATTAATAGTAATAGAGTTACTTATCAATTAAGGATTCTATAGTTTTCCCCCTAAATAAAAATCCTCAACACACCTAAAGAGTGCCCTACTTTAACTTGAGCCAACCTAATCAGCTGAAATGCAATGTTCGTCATAGGGACCCATGAGGAAGTGAAAGTTCTAAGTTTCTCATAGTTGAGAAAAGAAAGAAAAAGATATGTAGCAAGAATCATCACTGACTCTCTCAGAAAAAGAATAATTCCAAGTAATAGAAGAAAGGCTTTGGTTCTTGACACCCATATTTCCTTTGCAACTTACTAAAGCAGGTTTAGCAATAAACACTTAGATGCAGACTAGGAGCCAGAATGCCATTATATATAAGAGGCTGTATCTTGAAAAAAACTTGGAACACTTTTCAGTTCCTAAAAGAGCTTTTACACAGTTATCTAGTGTGACAATTTATTGAGCTGTATCCATGAAGTAATAAATAAGACTGAAGTAATCAGTCAAAAAGGAAAGTCCTAATTTGTCTTGTTGAAGAAAAAAGAACACACTGAATTTTCCTATTCCAGGTCCTTAAAAAAAAATGAATAAATAAACCTTCTGTGGTTAAGGGCTGATAAAGCACACACCAAATTTCCTTCTCCTCATGGAATGTAACAGGATCCTATGTTGGTACCATCTCTGAAATACTGTGGATTACCTTGATCAATAAATTTAAAAAATAGAACTGAATGGTGCATTTTGGTCTCATCAATGTACATTGGTTTGGCAGGAAAAAATACAACTGCTGACCACAAAAAAAAGAAGCAGCAAATTATTTTTCTTTTAGGGCTACTGAACATACTACTTATTCACTTTTAAGTGAATACCTCTTCACATGCTCTCACTTTGGGTTTTGACTCAATCACCCCCTCTGGCCGAGCATAACAACTACCCTACAACCTCCTTCATTCAACCATTTCAGCTATTTTTACCTGGTAATTGAAATATTAAAATGTCTCAATGGTAACTGCTCTTTCATATCAGTGGACTACAGTGTAAATCAAGTTATTAAAAGCTCAAGGAAATGTTGCAGTTTAAAAAGTTCATATTTTAGGAGAAAATATGAAAAATAATAATCTAAGAATCAAGAAAGTTCTAGTGTCTGCTACCAGTTTGCTATCTAAACTTGAACACATCACTTAACTTCTCTATATTTTTTCTGTTTTATAAAGACAATCCAGTTCCTAGCTATTTTGAGGGCAAAATGAGATAAACTTATATTGAAAAGTGTTATACAAATCAGGGTTAACAAATATTTATTGAGTAACTCCTACATGCTAGGTACTGAGGATCACCATGGTTTGTTTCACTACAGTTCAGGCTCCAATGAATCACTTAAGACCATCAAGCTGTGTTGCCATCTGATGAACACTATCAATACCACCAAAAAGCAAAGTTCTCAGCTGGATGAAAGAACCTTGAAAGCCACCTGCAGCCTATTTCATCAGGAATGAACGTTTGGCTAAAGTGGTCAGTTCCAAGATGGCATCAGTTTCTAATCTTCTCATGGTAGTGGAGAAGGCAGATAGAATCCAGTTCAGACTTGGTTAGAACCCAACTAGAGATGACAGCATACCAGAAGTCCACAAACCTTCAACAGATTCTCCAGATAAAGTGGTTCACAACTTCTCACATTCTACCAATAACTCTAGTAAAGAACCCATATCAAAACCCCACCTTTATTTTAGGGATTCATATGTTATTGATATACCACAGTATTGTTACTATTAGTAACAAGTGTGCCTCCAAAATTAAGAAAAGCCAGTATACCAACTAGAAAACTTCCATATATCATGTGTTAAAAACAACTGTTCTAGATTTTTAGAATTAGCTCAATCTAGCCTGAGGATATATGTTCCACCTATATACACAGGCACTACGATATGGAATTAATGCCTCATGTAGGGAACAAATTGTTATTAATCATAAAAAATAGATCTAGACCAGGGGTGAAGAACCTGAGACCTTAAGGCCATATGTAGCCTTCCAGGTCCTTAAGTACAGCCTTTTGACTGAATCCAAATTTTACAGAACAAATCCTTTTATTTTTATTAATACATTTTTTTTTAATTTTAAAATGAACATATTTAAAATACCAAAGAATAAAATAAGTTTCAATGAAATAATCCTCCCAGATTGACCGGCACAATTAGAATATTAGTAAGCCATAAATTGACGGCTACTTAATTATGCTCATGATTTAACTCTAACTTCCCCCGCCTGACTGGCACCTGTTTTCAGCTTTTGTTTTTTGAGACAAAGAGTCTCACTCCACTGCCCTGAGTACAGTGCCGCTGAGTCAGCCTAGCTCAATGCAACCTCAAACTCCTGGGCTCAAGTGCTCCTCCTGCCTTAGCCTCCTGAGTAGCTGGGACCACAGGCGAACACACGACACCTGGCTAATTTTGTATTTTTAGTAGAGACGGGGTCTCACTCTGGCTTAGGCTGGTCTTCAACTCCTGAGCCCAAGCAATCCTCCTGCCTCGGCCTCCCAGAGTGCTAGGATTACAGGCATGAGCCACCATACTCAGCCGACAGTATTTTTTAATTCTGTCTGCTTAGCAGCCCATCATGTCAAAGAAGACCAAGAGAACACCGAAGGAAGAAAACAGATTTTTTAATGAGGACTGGGAATTGCAATATTATCTTGTTTCTGCTAAAGATAAGATGATCTGCTTGCTTTCACTGCAATATCATCGTTAAAGAAATTCACAGCTCATCAGCATTATAACATTTATAAGGACCACAAATATTTTAAATTAGAGGGAGAGGTGCAAAAGGTTGTACTGCAGAAATTAAAAGATAAAAAGCAAAAGCAAAGATAATTCTTTCAAGCAGCAGGAAGACCTGGAAATAATGCCCCTGAAGCAACTTATAAAGTAGCTTATATACTTGGGGAAAAAAGGGAAGCCATTCAGCAATGTAGAAATTGTGAAAGAATGCATTGTTGAAGTTGTAGAATGCTTAGACCCTGATAACGTTTCAAAGTATAAACAATGCCTCTTTCAAGGGGGACCATAACTGATCAGCAGCATGAATTAGTCTTCAGCTTCACAGAACAACTTCATGCAATACCTCAAAAGGAAAATATATATTACTCAATTGCTTTGGATGAATTAACTGATACTACTCACTCGGTGCAGGTTTTATACTTCATTCAGATCATAACAGAAGATTTTCTTTGCTATGAAGAGTTACTTCGCTTTGATCACTCTTGCAAACAGAACACAGGGAATTGAAATCTTCAACAACTTTCAAGATAAATGTCATGAAGTTGTATTGAATTTGATAAATTCAGTGAGTGTATGTACAGTGACCCTTCCATGACAGGAAAATATCTGTTTATTGCACAGATAAAAAAAGTATTAACAGATCCAGATGCTCTCGTTTCTTTTCATTGTATCTTGCATCAGCAAAATCTCTCTGCTAAAGCTACTATTTTAAGTGACACTTTGCAACAAGTTATAAGTATTGTTAACTATATTTGTGCAAATGCAACAGGGCATCATCAGTTTCATAACATGCTAAAGTTGAACGATGACACATTCAGCGTGGATTTACCATAACATTCTAAAGTGTGTCGGCTGTTGCAGGGACAGGTGTTAGCCAAAATTTTTACCTCTGCAAGAATCAGCAGTTAAATTTTATGAAGAACAGAATCAGCAATGTGAATTATTGAAAGAAGATTTCTATAGGAATGAAGCATTTCTGTGTGATTCATGTCAAATCAAAACACCTTGAGTATTTCTTTGCAAGGTAAAACTAAGTCTGTATGTAATATGTGGCAAAAAATCCAAGCTTTTTGAAAAAAGCTATCTTTTTTCAAAATACTTCAAAAGGAAATTTCAGATGAACATTTTCCCCAGTTAGCAAAGGTCACTGATGAGCAGGATGATATATGCGAATCATTTGAAGAATATGCAGCTGTAATAGACTTATTAATTGGAGAATACAATGAAAGGTTCACTGACTTGGAGAATCATGACATCACACTCAAATTAGCATTTCAGCCTTACCTAGTTGATATCACCAAGGCACCTAAAGAACTACACATGGGATTGACTGAGCTCTCAGTAGATGACATTTCAGTAGATGACATTTTAAAGTCATTTTTTGATACTAAGAAAGATACAACTGAAACATGGAAAAATGCAGTAAAATACCCATGCCTTTGGCAACATGTCCAAAAAATGCTTTCTTTTCAACCACTTATTGCTGAGAATCTACATTCTCCTACCTAACCCAAATCAAGATGCCCTTAAGGTCACAAATGACTGATACCTGTCTAGACTAGGATCAACTGAAACTGCACACCTCCATGCTGCAACCAAATATTCAAATGCTTTCCAACAAAAAACAGACACAACAAAGTCATTAAAAGGTTAGTTAATTTTAAAATTAACAAATAGTTTCATTTTTTGAAATTATTAAGTACATAGTATTAATAGATTTTTACAAAATAGTGTACCTTTTTCAGTAAATCTAATTAAGTTTCTTAAATGTGGCCTTATTTGATTACAGTTAAATTCATGTGGCCTTCCAGCATGAAAAGGTTCCCCACCCCATCTAGACTTTATTTTAACATTACTATATCCCATAACACAAAGAAGAATTCCATTTCTGGACTTGAAAAGAGACTACTAAAAAACAAAGAATTTTATATAACACTATGAAAATAATATAAAAACTATCATCTTAATCAGAAACTAAGTATTTCAAAGATATTTTATCACAACTAGATGTCTTAGTGCCCAAAACAAGATAACATAACTAGACAGGTCCTATTGGTGCAAGAATAAAACCTGTCTCAAATAGACAGATTTTTAACTGGTTAATAAGAAGAAAACAAAATTAGAACCCACCCCGCAATACCATCTTCATTATTTCTGTCTAGATAAATAATCTAACTGACATCATGGTGGCACAGGAAACAAATTATGAGGTAATACAGCAGTAATAGAAAGTTTATTTTAATAATTAATTTGATATTGTTTAATGTTAGTTTTATGAAGATATATTTTTAATTACAAATAAAAATAATGGAACTATAACCACATTACAGATGATGATTATTGCTGCATCTGTGTCTCCTTGATTAGCCACAAGGATCAAAAAGGCTTTTCATTCCATCACAGAAACGCTGTTCTTCAACTCACATCTGATCTTGTAATACTGAAATTTAAAATCTCTAATGTCAAACTTTACAATGTACGACTTATAAAATCATCACTGCTCATTTAATATAAAAAAAGACTGCAAACCTTCTGTATTTTTCACATTAGCCAGTATTGCCTTTTAAAAAATAGGTGTTTATTCCATACCTTTACAAACTCTAAGTAGTCAGTGTTGGTTCTTTCTCCACCAAGTCTAACAGGAACTAGAATAATAACAGCTTTGTCATCTGCATTATCAGAAGTCATAGAAGCGCTCTGTTTATCAATTACATCAGAATTGTAAACTGAGAAAAACATAATGAATATGTATTAAATTTTTAAAAAGTGATTTTTCAGAAATATTTTTATCCTAATCCCGCCTCCCTGCCCCTCACCAGTCATCTGATCTCTAACATCATTATTAAGGTCTCAAGTTAAAAATACCTCTCTCATTTATGCATTCAATAGATACTTATTGAGTAGCTAATACATGGCACCGCAGCTTCAGCAGCAGCAGGCAAAACAAAATTATTCCTGTCCTCCTTGAGCATATACTCTAATAGGGAGAAACAGAAAATAAATAAATAAGATATAAGCTATGTGAGATGGTGATGGGCATTTTGAAGAAAAACAAAGGAAGAACGGTAGATAGAAAATGCTGAAGGGGGAGGCAATTTAAAATAAGGTGGTCAGAGAAGGTCTTATTATGAGAAAGCAACATTTGAGTCAAGATTAAAAGAAAGTAAAAAACCAGGTAATGCAGATACCTGGGGGGAAAGCATTCCAGGTAGAAAGATCAGAAAGTACAAACGTCCTCAGGTAGAAGCATAAATAGCATGTTCCAGGAACAAGAGGCCAGTGCCTTTGTAGGGAAGTAATTAAGGGGTACAGTAGTAGGAAATGAGATTAGGAGATAAAGTCTCAGATTAAAGGAGAATGAGGACAGATTGTGTGAACTCTTGAAAGCCAGTTTTTGAGTGAGAGAGGAAAAGCCACTGGAGAGATTTTTAGGAACGTCCCAAATTGACTTACTTTAATAGTCTGGTTCTTGTGTTGATAATAGAGTGCAGAGGGCAAGGGCTGAAGAACAGTTAGAAAGCCAGTGCAGTTACTCAGCAAGAGATGATGGTGGCTTCAACAAAGGCAATAATTGTGAAGACAGGGAATGGTCATGGGATGGTCACGTTGAGGTGATAAAAAGTGATCAGTTCATATACCTGAAGACAAGGTAACGAGTCACTATTAAATGCAAGACGTGAGAGAAAAAATTGAGTCATCGGTGATGTGAAGGGTTTTGGTGTAAGCAAACAGTAAGAGAGTTGCCATTTACAAAGACATGGAAGATTGGAAGAGGGGAATATTAATATATAGGAAGAAGAATTAGGAAATCCGTTTTAGACATGATAAGTTTGAGATGTGTTAGACAGGTTAAGCAGAGAGGTTGAACAGACAGGGACTTGTCAGACTGGAGTTTGGGAAGAGGACCAGGATGGACCTATAAGTTTGGGAGTTGCACACAAATGGTATTGTAAAGCCAAGAGACTGGGTGAATTCAAATTAGCGTAGACAAAAAAAGACATGAAGTCTAAAGACCGAGCACCAAAACACCAACACTTTTAGAGATCAAGGGGATGAGGAAAAACAACAAAAGAGACTATGAAGGAATGGACAAGGAAGTAAAAGAAAAATGTGCAGAGAGTGCTCTGAAAATCAAGTAAATAAAATGTTACAAAGAGAAGGAGGAAGAGGTCAAATGTGTCAACCGCTGCTGACATATTGTGTGACCTGAGGACTAAGAAGTGACCACTGGGTTAGGAAGATTAAATAATGATATGAATACTTTCGGTAGAGTGGTAGGTATGACAGCCTAAGTGCAGTAGGTCAAGAGAAAATAGGAGGATTTGGTGGAAGCAAATACAGACAAAATTTTATTTTGTTTTGTTCAAAATAGTTTTATTCAAAACATACTTTACACCCACATTTCCTGTCAGTTTAAACAAACTCTTCTGACCTTCCCAGAAGAGCTGAATAGGAAATTTTGTCACTTTTGTCCCAGTCCTTTTCTTTAAATTCCTTCAAACTTAGACTGAGCTATCAAATTCTGTTCACCAGCTTCCTTATCTCCCATAGTCAGTCTAAACCTGCAGTCCGTGGCCTGTTAGGAACTGGGCCACACACAGCAGGAGGTGAGCAGTGGGTGAGCCAGTGAAGCTCCATCTGTATTTACAGCGGCTCCTCATTGCTCACATCACCACCTGAGCTCCACCTTCTGTCAGATCAATGGCAGCATTAGATTCTGCATTACGGTGAGTTGTATAATTATTTCATTATATATTACAATGTAGTAATAACAGATATAAAGTACACAATAAATACAATGCACTTGAATCATTCCAAAACCATCCCCCCGCAATTTTTACATTCCGTGGAAAAACTGTCTTCCATGAAACTGGTCCCTGGTGCCAAAAAGATTGGGGACTGTGGGTCTAAACCAAAACTACAAAAATGCCACAATAGTTCTCTCTTATCAGGATACGGATGGTATTACTACCCTTTATCTTCATTCAATTCACATTTATTGAGGACTGGCTATCTAATAATGTGTTCTATGCTAGGGAGGTATGAAAGAAATAAGATCCTGACTTCAAAGAGTATCTAGTTCAATCGTTCTGGTGTTTTGCCTCCACTCCTAATATATGGAAGGGCTATAACATACTCCAATTCTGTAACAGAGGCTCATTACAACAGCGATTCTTGACCGAATGATTCTGATACCTTTCCTCTACCCCTGCTACCTTAACAATTATTGATCTACATGGAGAAACAGATAATTACAAGTTGATAACAAAAGTGAATTACAAGTGCAATATTTAATAGAAGTATTTCCAAAATGTTACAGAGCACCGAAGAAAAATAAACTAATTCTGCCTAATCAAAGTCAGGAAAGACCTCACCAAAGGTGTATCCTTTGAGTGTGTTCCTGAAAAATGAGTTAGAGTTAACAAGAGGCATTATAATAATAGGGGGCATTCTAAGCAGAGGCAATTCTATGCTCAAAGGCATGCGTAACAACAGCATGTCCAAGGAATGGCCTGAAGGTTGACCGTACTTTAGGGTATTGGGTATAGAAGATAGTGTTGAGAGGTGATGCTGTAGGTTGAGATACATTGTAAAGGACTTCATGTGCTTTATATGGCAAGATAACTTGAGACTAGAGTTAATAGACAGTTATTGGTTTTTAAATAACGGAATATGATCAATTTCTTTTGATCAGATGGATCAAAAAGGGAAGAAAGACAGACAGGAAAATCAAGTTAAAGTCCAAGTTAGAGATAAAGGTCTAATCTAAATTAATGAGAGTGGAGAAGAGAGAACACAGGAACATTTTTAAAAGTATAAATGGTAAGCTTTTGTTGATTGGCTAGATATAAGAAATGAAAAAGCAGTCAAGAATGAGTGGGTTCTACCTTGAGTATGCATGTGGGCATGCCACTATTAAAAAAAAACAGAAAGAGCCCAGCATGATAGCTTGTGCCTGTAATCCTAGCACTTTGGGAGATCAAGGTAGGACGATAATTTGAGGCCAGGAGTTTGAGATCAGCCTCAGCAACATAGCGAGACCTCATCTCCTAAAAAAAAAAGATGACGACAATGAAGAAAGAAAACAGAAAGAAAAAGGGATGTGAGGACAGAGTAAAATGATAAGTTTAGTTTTAAACACGCTGAATTTGAAGTGTTTGTAGAACATTTAAGTGGAGATTTCTGAAGGGTGGCAGAATATAGGAGTTACCTCATGGCTCAAGCAGGACTAGAAATGTAGTTTTAAAAGTCCTAGTGTATAATGCACAGTCCTAAGTATTTAAAGCCATGGAAACAGATGCAATTACAAAAGAAAAAAAATACAGAATAAGAAAAGGAGAAAATAAATGGAAAATTAAACCCTTAAAAACACCAATGAAGGAAGAAGGGAAAAAAATCATAGAATCACAGAATCTGGTTTCATTTAATTCCTAATACCACAGCCCATCAAAACTACACTAATATAAATTCTTCCTTTAGAAGATATAAAAACATGAATAACAAAAATTTTAAGAACTACTTCAAATTACACAAACCACTTATATACAAGGAACTTTGTGTTGTTTGCTGTTTAATTAACTATATGTAACAATTAAAGATCAGTATCAATAAAAACAAAAAAGGCAAATTCATAAATTTATTTAATGATTACTTAAGTACATCCTTAGGCTAAATTAGAAATTAATTAATTAATTAGTAAATTTTACTTGCAAGACTTCCTACCTGAAAAACAAACATAGAAACTGCAAAACTTATATACTCATCTGAAAAATTTACTACTTTCATTTTCATATGGCTATAATTATGGCTATCAGCCTTTCTTTAGGAGGCAGTTAACCTGAACAAAAGGCCAAACAAAAATACATGTGTATTTGGTAACCATTCCTTCTATACTATAAACACTAGCTGGTTATCAGAGTAACCACAAGCATTTTGCAGATACCTTTATATTAAACATGACTGAAGTATAGGTAACTTTTCTAAAACATTAACATATCGTATCCACTTATAAAATAGCATTTCTATAAAAAATAAACTTAACATGAGATAGCTTATTTGAAGGTACTTTTATTTTATTAAGAAATTATGGTCTCTATTGATCCTCAACAAAATTTCAAAATTACTACAGATTAAGCATCCCTAATCCAAAAATCCAAAATCTGAAACCCAAAATGCTCCAAAATCTGAAACTTTTTGAGCACCCATATAATGTCACAAGCGTAAAATTCCATATTTTATCTCATGTGACAAGTCCAGTCAAAACAGAGTCAAAACTTTGTTTCATGTACAAAATTATTTAAAATATTCTATAAAATTACCTTCAGGCTATGTGTTTAACATATATATGAAACATAAATGAATTTCATGTTTATAATCTGGACAATAGCTGCATCATTATTAGATGATTTACTGAAGCATTAATGAGAAACATATTCAGTTCCTTACAAGATAAACAAGAACTTTCTTTCCTTAAAACACATCCACCAATGAAATGGTACCTGTCACACATAAATTTTCCTATCTCTTTTAAAGTAGTCATTTGAAATGCTAAAATTTTCTTTGAGAATTTATTTTAATATTACAACTAATAATTCCTAGTATGTATTCAATCAAAAATATTTAATAAGTGCCTGTTACATGTAGGATGCTATGTAGGAACAGAAACGTGTAAGACCTCGTCCCTACCTTTACCGTCATTTACAGTATAACTGGGAAGATAAGCTAAACACGTATGAAAAGTATGATCAAATAAAACATAAAAATTAGAATTATGTACATTCTTACCTGTACAATCTTGTGCAACATAAATAGTTATTCCTTGTAAATCAGGATGTCTTGCTTCTTCAACTGCTTTTCTAAGAAAATAACAAGCATCATCTTTCAAAATCCTAACTGCATTTCCTATGGGTAACTAAAGATTTATTTTAAAAGGGGGAAAAAGCCATCATTATCCTGACTTTCCTATTTAACCTATTCTGTTGTCAAAAACTATCATCCAAATGGTATCAGAAATCAGGTTAAATTTTTCAAAGTTGAATATTACATTAAACTACTCAAAGAACATTAAAATATAAGTTACAAAATATATTTTAAAAAGTCTTGGGTATAAAGCTGTAATCCCCTCACCCTCAAAAAGAAGGATTTCTCTCAATCACTCACCTGGCTATATCAAACATTTTCTAGTCAGCGGCATGACAATATGCTTCAAAGTTTGCTTCATATTAACTTACATTACTAACTAGGAGTGAATTAATTGTGTTTGTCCTCTGGTACACTTACGAAGGTTTTCATTCTTTAAACAACAGCATAGCTTTTTTTTCCTTCGCCTAAAAACCTATATGACCTGAACAAATAAATTTCCTAATTTTAAGTCTTGAAATTCTATAAGTAAAACTGCAAATTGAAAACTATTTCTGAGTATAATATTCTCAATGCTGCACATGACGTAAAAAAAAAATCACAATAACAATATCTGTAAAAGGAAATTATGCAAATTGTAGAAATATAAATAATTTTATTTAACATATCATTATATATCATTCTTTAACTTAAAATGCCTTATTATTAATGTTCCCATGTGTTTAGTATAGAAGAGGGATTGGCAAACTATGGCTCATAGGCCAAATAAAACCTGTGATCTGTTTTTGTACCATTTGCTAGCTAAAAACTTTTCTGACAGTTTTAAGAAACTGAAGGAAGAAAAAAAAGAAGAAAAATGGGAAACAGAAACCTTATAAGGCCTGGAAAGCCTGAAATATTTAGTATTTGTCACTCTACAGAAAGTTTGTCTCTACCCTGAGGTAGAGAACATCTTGAAGGCTAGAAACTATGCTTTTATGATTATGCTTTTATAAATGTCATACCAAATTGGAATTGATATTATCATTAACAATCCGATTAATAACAATAGGCAAATACTTTTTCAGTTGTATACATCTGGCTTATAAAATATAAAAGCATGTTATTATTAAACAAAAATTATTTGTAATAATTTCAAATTTATATGTGATTTTAAGTGGAGTACATTTACCATACGATACTTAGATATTTTAATGATTTAGTTTATAATAATAATAATAGGATAGATGAGATAATTTTTTTTAAACTTAAGTAATATCCAAATAAATGGCATATAAAAAGCTGAGGTATAGTGAGATTTGACTTTCAACTGTTTTCTAACTACCCTGAATGTCACACTTTACTTTTACTATAATTATATTAATAGTCCCATACATTCACAATTCACAAGAATTTGATGTGTGCTAAGAAATGCTAAAAACATTAATTTCAGCTCTTGACATTTCATTATACTTTCAGCACTTTACAGCCCCCAAGTTATACTATCAAAAAAAAAAAAAACTATAATGTTATGCATGTTCCAAGGCTGAAAGAGATGTTAGTTTTAAGAACATTTCAATAAGGTCTTCTAATGAAAACCTGGTTAGAAAGAGACCTGGGATATCTGTACCTATGAGCAAAAGAAGAAAACTTTGTAGATAAATTAAATGTAACTAGAGTCACAATATGTCTTCTTTTTTACCTATTAGCAAATGAAAGCTCCTTTATGAACGTTCTCATACAGTTAGACTTTAAAAGTTCCAATTATATACATGCATTGTAAAAATCAGTATGTCTGGGCCTGAGGACCTCTGTCACAAGATGAAAGATTTTAAAACAATTTTACCTTAAAATGTGAGCAACCACAGCTGGTCCATACCAATCTCCAGCTTTTTTCCCAGATTTCTTTCCATATTCTATCAGTTGATGTAAGCCAAAGAAAGCCAAAGGGGAATCACCAAACCAAGAGATGATTTTCCTGTGATAAATTTCATTTCTCATTTCACGATCATCAGAGTATTTCCTGACTGTTTCCTTCAGAGAAATTGTTGAGGTTTTGAGTTCTCTTTCCCCTGAAAGCGATGCTTCAAATGATGCAGTAAATTTTTTTACAGTGTGGGAAGTCCATGATTCAGAGTCTGAATTTTCAATACTCAAAGCATCAGGCCAGGTCCAAGCTATAGTAGTTCCAAAGCAAGGTGTTCAGATCTTTTAAATAGTTAGACTTTAATAATTCTACTAAAATAAGTACGTAGCATTTAAAATCATATGGGTTACTAAACTAAGATAGTAGTAAACTCAGGAAAAGGCAAATATATACAAACAGAAAGTAGATTAATGGTTGTTTATGGAGAGGTATCAAGAATGGCTGCTAATGGGTATAAGGTTTCTTCGGGCAATGATGAAAAAATTCTAAAATGAGATTATGGTAATGGTTGGAGAAGTCTTTAAATATACTAAGAACCAATGAATTGTTCACTTTAAATGAGTGAATTTATAGCATTTAGATACAGTATATAGATAATTCAATAAAGCTGCTTAAAAAAACAAAGGTATGAACACAGAAAATATGTCAACATATCAGTGATGTTTATATCTATGTGGTAATATTATACCTAGACTTATCTATAGCTTCCAAAATTTGTAAAATGGAAATATATCACATATAATCAGGGGGAAAAATCACAAAAATAAAAAACAAAAGAAAGAAAAAATAGTAAACTAGGGTACAAATGAACAATTCTGTAAGGTACTCTTTTTTTTTCTTTTCTTGGACAGCATTGAGATGGAATAAATATTTTTGTATTCCATTATCAGACTGTTTATCAGACATCCAGTCTGACTACATAAAGACAAAATAAACACATGTACTAACATTTATAGTACTCATGAGAGGATATCTTCAGAAAGTGGATTTTGTTTTGATTATATGTTAAAAGTCTGACCATGAAGATTTTAAAATTTTTTCAAAATATTTTTTTCTATACATCCCTTCAGAATAACCTAATCATTATAGAGTAATACCAATTCTCTAATAAATGAAGAGTTAATAAAGGAAGTCATAAAAGATCAAAGATCTCAAAAAATCAAATATTAATATATCCATTACTTCACTGTTTTAATAACAAGACATTTGCCAAACATGCATGTAATTCTAAATTGACAAAATAAGTCATAGATTCAGACACCTAGTCAGGACTGAAAAATATTACAATCCTTGCCCATGATTGCACAAGACTACAAATAAATCATCCCAGAAAACCAGTTTAAAAATTCTTTTTCCTTGCATTTTTCACACCATTCTTCAATAAACATTCTCCCTAAATAATCTCATCAATAACCTCTACAGAAGGGTTACTAAATATTTGCCATGCATTACAGGGATATTTTCTAATACTTTAAAAAATCTGATAATGCTTAGTAATAATCAGATACGATAGCCTAAAATGGTAAAGTCCTCCTACAAATGCACACATTATAAAAAATGGACTATTAGAAAGGTGGCGCATTAGAAAAAAAAGATATATGTAAGTTAGGTATCAATGACATTTTGAGGGTCTAAAAGACACAGCACAATGACCTTATTAAGAATATGTCTAATCTATTTAATATAATTTATTATAATCATATTTATAAAGATAAAAATAATTTTAAATCATTATTGACATGTAGGGAGAAACTTTTAAAAAACAGCTTAAGATTAAAAAATACCAACTATCTCTGAAAATCACTGCTATTGACCTGCCCAGGACTTACTGAAATGAAGATAATCCAGAGTTCAACCAAAAGAAAAGAAGTAACAACAACAAAAGCCAAAGGGTACTAAAAATTGAACTACCTTAATTCGTGGTGGTGACTAAGAATAACAGGTATTAACCTGTGTTTTTGAAAGAGGAATCGTGAAAGTTTACATATAATATAAATCATATCTGGCCCAGTTCAATAAAAATGTAGTAAGCTAAATTATTTACAACTTTAGAAAACATCAGAGCGTCAAGAAATTAACCTCAGGAAATTTTATGCAGTTTTACAAGCTGGAGTTCAAATTGAAAAACAACAAAAACAAAATATTTTATTTACCTCTACCAAGAAAGTGTAGTATGAGTCCTTGGGCCAACAGCATCTGGCCAGTTCTCAATGTACAGCCCCAACCACAGTCTGTTGTTAAAGCTGAGCCTTCTATTTGAGGAAATTCTTCTCTGTAGGTCAGCCATATTCTAGAAATGAAATCTTTACGAAATTCTTCTACATTTCCTGCAATTACGTGATCTTCTATTGTACATCCTGATCTTGCAGGTAACATTTTATTTTCATCTACAAAATAAACATATAAACTATAGTCTAAAGATAACTAAAGGAATGTCTATAATGATAATACATTACCATTACTGTCTTAAGATATGGTGTATATTATAATCTTTCTAATCCTTCTTTTCTTTTTTTTTTTTTTTTTTTTTGAGACAGAGTCTCACTCTGTTGCCCAGGCTAGAGTGAGTGCCGTGGCGTCAGCCTAGCTCACAGCAACCTCAAACTCCTGGGCTCAAGCAATCCTCCTGTCTCAGCCTCCCGAGTAGCTGGGACTACAGGCATGCACCACCATGCCCGGCTAATTTTTTTCTATATATATTTTTAGCTGTCCATATAATTTCTTTCTATTTTTAGTAGAGATGGGGTCTCGCTCTTGCTCAGGCTGGTCTCGAACTCCTGAGCTCAAACGATCCGCCCACCTCGGCCTCCCAGAGTGCTAGGATTACAGGCGTGAGCCACCGCGCCCGGCCCTAATCCTTCTTTTCTAAATTAAAAGGAAGATAAATTTTATACTGTCTAATCAGGTTGTTATGAAAATCAAATGAGATTTTTTTCCTGTTTCTTGGCCACTAGTCTATCTTCTTTTGAAAAGTTTCTGTTCATGTCCTTTGAACTGCTCAACATCTCTAATCATCAGGGAAATGCAAATCAAAACCACAATGAAGTATCACTTAACTCCACTGAGAACAGCTTTATCAAAAAGTCCCAAAACAGGTCGGGCGCGGTGGCTCACGCCTGTAATCCTAGCACTCTGGGAGGCCGAGGCGAGCGGATCACTCAAGGTCAGGAGTTCGAGACCAGACTGAGCAACAGTGAGACCCTGTCTCTACTAAAAATAGAAAGAAATTATCTGGCCAACTAAAAATATATATAGAAAAAATTAGCTGGGCATGGTGGTGCATGCATGTAGTCCCTCGGTCCAGGAGGCTGAGGCAGTAGGATCCCTTAAGCCCAGGAGTTTGAGGTTGCTGTGAGCTAGGCTGATGCCACAGCACTCTAGCCTGGGCAACAGAGCGAGACTCTGTCTCAAAAAAAAAAAATAAAAGTCCCAAAACAACAAATGTTAGCGTGGATGTGGAGAGTTAAGAACACTCATACACTGCTGGTGGGACTGCAAACTAGTACAACCTCTACAGAAAGTAGTATGGAGATACCTCAAAAAACTAAAAGTAGACCTACCATTTGATCCAGCAATTCTACTTACTACTACCCAACGGAAAAAAAGACATCTGCACTCGAATGTTTATAGCAGCACAATTCACAATTACAAAGATGTAAAAACAATCCAAGTGTCCATCAATATATGAGTGGATTAATAAAATGTGGTATATATATATATATACTCAGCCATAAAAAAAAATGAACTACCTATTGTATTATCCTGGGTGGAGCTGGAGACCATTCTTCTAAGTGAAGTATCACAAGAATGGAAAAACAAACACCACATGTATTCACCATTAAATTCATACTAATTGATCAACACTAATGTGCACATATGGTAAGTAACATTCATAGGGTATTGGGCAGGTGGGAGGGGAGAAGGAAATGGGTAAACCCACACCTAAGGGATGCGGCGCATGCTGCCTGGGGGATGGGCACGTTTATTGGGTGGTACAAAGGCAACTTATGTAACCAAAGCATTTGTACTCCTGTAATACTCTGAAACAAACAAAAAAGTAGATGGATGTACTAAAGACATAAAAACTGAATAAAGTTCAGAATATTATGTACAGTTAAAAAAAGAGACAATGGGAGAATTACAAGTACAGATCATAAGCAAAAAGCAGTAGTCTTTCTTAAATATTTTTATGTAGTTATGTTTGGCCTAGTCATGCTAATTCATACAAATATTGATTGAAAATATCAGAAAACCCAATTAACAACAGCTTATATATCAATATTGTTAATTTATTTATAAAACAAAAAGACTAGCTTTGTTTAAGCTTTTCAAAGACTTGAATCCCGATAATCTTTCTTCCTAGCATATAGTCAATTATTAGTCTTTCACATTGTGCATTTAGAATATGAATATGGGTTAGGTTTCCATAAACATGACTTTTTCATGCCATTGTTAAATTCCTTTATATTTTGTTAATTATTTGCCTTTATATTCATTTCTGTAAATAGAAATTACAACATATTCTATTTCCACTAACTCTATTTTCAATAAATTTTATCCAAAGTTGCCTAAAAAAAAGGAAAGAAAATCAAATCAATGAGAATGAATGCTAAAATGTTTTGTACACTGTAGAGGTAACTAATATAAAGTATTATCAGTAATACTGTTGTTAATAATTTTCTATATCCTAAACATAATCAACTCTTTGATGAAGGGATAATATAAAAATATATTTTCTCTTTACTTCATCTGGCTCAGGATATACATATTAGAGCTCTCTGAATGTGATTTGCAAATAAAATGTCATGATTTGTCAGTATCTGAAAATGTCTATAATCACATAAGCTAGTTCTTAAAATCAAATAAACTATGCATACTGTATTGTCATGAATATTCATACACAAATTATAAAATCAAAACTAACAAGCTAAAGAGTAAGTTAAATATAGTTATACTTTTATGTTCAAATGTAATTTTTTAAAACCTGTTGCCACCCACATCTATCATTTTTAAAAGGCTTTACCAAGTAGCTGAGATTTTTCAGATTTTTAAGATAGACATGAATTCCAAGAAGAATAAAATGAAATTCACACCAAAGACAAAGAATTGGTCTTAGTAAAAAAAAAAAAAAAAAAGAGAGAGAGAGAGAGAAAGAGAGGGAGAGAGAAAGACAGAAACAAAGAAGTAACAGCTTCAAAATACCTGGAGAGAAAAATCTTCATGTCTTTTTAAAGTAACCAAAGAATTCTTAAACAGAACACAAAAAACGCTAACCATTTAAGGAATAAAAAAGCTAACTAGACTATATTAAAACTAAGAATGATCTTCTTCAAAAGATACCATTAAGTGGCTGAAAAAGCAACTAATGAAGTAGGTAAAGACATTTTCTATAGATGTATCCAAAAAAGGATTCATATCCATAATATATAAAGCAAATCTAGTAATCAGTTTAAGAAACACAGATAATCTAATAGAAGACATATCCAAACGGCTAAGAAACGTGAAAATATACTCAATTTTATCTGTTCAGAGAAATGCAAATTAAAATAAAATCGTGACTCTAATAAAATGGTAAAAATACCAAGTATTGGTGAGGTGAAAGCAAGCAGACTTCTCATATATACCTGGTAGGAATATAAATTGGCACAACTACTTTGTAAAACTCTTTGGCAGTATATGCTGAGGCTGAACATATGAATACCCAATGATCCAGTAATTACATTCCTGGGAATACATACTGAATGAAAATCCATATACACATTCACCAATGTACATGTACTAGAATATTCACTCACAAGGGAGCTCTCAGCAATTGCCAAAAATAAAAGCTATCCAAATGACCACAAAGTATAAAATAAATAAAGTGTGGCATATTCAAACAAATGAAATACTCATAGAAATACAAAAATATCCCACTCCCAACAAGGTAAGTAACACAATGTCTAGCAATCAATCAAGGACTATTAGGCATGCAAAGAGCCAAGAAAACACAAACCAAAATGAGAATATTCAGTCACTCAGAACTGATCCAGAACTAACATAAAAGCTAGTATTAGTAAACAAGGACATTAAAAGATATTACAACTTTATCCTGTATGTTCAAAACAGTAAATAGAGATATGGAAGATAAAAAATAAATGGTCAGCCAATGTGGCAGTACATGCCTGTAGTTCCAGCTACCTGGAAGTCTGAGACAGGAAGATTGCTTGAGTCTAGGAGTTCAATATCAGCCTGGGTGATACAGCAAGACCCCATCTCAATAAAAGCATCTTCTAGATATGAAGACTACAATGTCCAAAATGAAAAATATACGGGCCAGGATTTACAGCAGATTAGACATTGCTAAAGAAAAGACTGGTGAACTTGAAGACACAGCAATGGGAGTTACCCAAAATAAAACAAAGAGAGGAAAAAAATGTTTATATATATTATAAAAGAACATTATGAGCTGTGGTACAATTTCATGCAAGCTAATATAATTCCAGAAGGAAAGGAAAGAAAAAATATTTAAAGACAAAATGGCCACCCCCAAATTTTAATTTGAGGAAAACTAGGAAACAACAGATCCAAAAAGCTCAGTAAAAACACAAGAAACATGAAGAAAACTACACCAAAGGGTATCACAGAAAAATTATTGAAAACCAGTGATAAAGAGTAAACCTTAAAAGCAATCAAGAAAAAAAAAAATCAAGAAAAGAAAGACATACTATGTACAAAGAAAGAAAAAGATGACATTAGATTTCTCATTGCAAACAAAACAAGCAAGAAGATAGTGGAGCAACATCTTTAAAGTACTGAAGGAAAAACAAATCATCAACCGGGAAGTCTATACCCACCAAAATTATCTTTCAAAAATAAAGGCAAAATGAAGACATTTTCAGATATACAAAAGCTGAAAGAATACATGATCAGCAGACCTGCATTACAATAAATCTTTAAGGAAGTCCTTCAGGCAGCAGGAAAATAATACCAGATGGAAATATAGATTTACACAAAGGAATGAAGGACACCAAAAATGATAACCTTTTTAAAGTATATTTGACTATTTAAACAAAAATAGCAATGTACCATAGGGTGTATAACATATGAATAAATAAAATATATGACAATAATAGCATAAAGGCCAGGAGGAGGAAAGTGAAGTATATTACTATAAGGTTCTTTACATATGTGAATTGATATGATATCACTTGAAGGTAGAATGTGATAAGTTAAAGATGTATACTACAAACCTTAAAGCAATCACTAATAAATAACACAATTAAAAGTTACAGCTAATAGGCCAACAATACGGAGATTCCTCAAAGAACTAAAAATAGACCTATCATTCAATCCAGCAATCCCACTATTGAGTATCTACCCAAAGAAAAAAAAGTCATTTTATCAAAAAGACACCTGCATTTGAATATTTACTGCAGCACAATTCATAACTGCAAAGATGGGGAACCAACTCAAATGTCCATCAATTCATGAGTGGATTAACAAAATATGGTATATGTATACTATGGAGTCCTATTCAGCCATAGAAAAGGATTAATTAATGCCTTTTGAAACAATTTGGATGGAACTGGAGACCATTATCCTAAGTGAAGTATCACAAGAATGGAAAAACACCACCACATGTACTCGCTATTAAATTGGAACTAAACGATGAGCACACATGTGCACAGAGGAATGTAAAACTTAATGGGAATCAAGCAGGGGGGGAGGGGAGGAGCGGACGGGCAAAAACCTACCTAATGGGTACAATGAATACTATTTGGGTGATGGGCACACTTATAGCTGTGACTCAAGCATTACAAAACCATGTAACCAAAAACATGTATAGCCCCTTAATACTTTGAAATAAAAGAATGAATAAATAAATAAATAAATAGGCCAAAAAAAGTTACAAAATGGAATCATAAAAAATACTCAATCCAAAAGCAGGTAGAAAAAGAAGGAAAGAGAACAAAGAACAGATTTCAAAAATAGAAACAGCAAATAATGAAGTGATACACTTAACCTAACTTTATCAATAATCATATTAAATGTACATGGTTTAAACACCTTAATTAAAAGGCAGAGATTACCAGATTGGTTAAAAAACTAAGACCCAACTGTGCATTTCCTACAAGAAACACACTTTAAATAAAAAGACACAAATTGGGTAAATGTAAAAGACTGAAAAAATATATGCTAGGCAACCCTAAGCAAGAAAAAAAAAGCTGAAGTGGCTATATTAATATAAGACAAAGTAGATTTCACAGCAAAGAATATCTCCAGGAATAAAGAAAGTCATTTTATAATTATAAAACAGTCAATTCAGTAGGAGATCACACAATTCTAAATGTTTATGCACCTAACAACAAAGTTTCAAAATATGGCAAAATGACATATAGCAAAACCAGTTTTCTTTTCTCATCAAAGTTATTAGGAAACAATGCTGAACCAAAAGATGTTATTCAAGGACCTACTGTACATCTTTTGCTTAAAGTCAGTTTCCAAGAGCCTATCGACCTACTATAAATTAAACAGAAACTGATAGAACTTCAGCGAGAAATAGACAAATCCACAATGAAAATGTTAAACCATTTTGGTCCCTGAGATACAACTGGTATACTAGAGGTAACTCCAAATTACAGTTTTTCCTTAATGGCTCTTAGGCCCATCATGTCCTAGATCATCTAAGAGGAAAACTTTGAAAAATCCTAGCCAGAGGGGGACATGGTATCTGTGGGAAGACGAGGCTTGATAAAAAAAAAAAAAATAGTAAGATAAAAATCCCTAATTGTCTCCCCAAAGGTATCTTGTAAAAATAATTTTAAATTTTGATATTTGGTCAAGATGATACTTACTAGGAGGGCCATTTGGATTTATATACATATACTTTGACAGAACAGTGTACAACATGATATCTTATATTGAGATGGAAAATTATATAATACAAGGAGAAGAGTTTGTAGCTCAGAAAAGGTAGCAAGATAAATTTAAAGCTTGAGAGGTCAGGATATATTTAGCATTGTTAAAATAATCTAATTTTTACAACCATGTTCTAATATTACTAGAAATCAAATAATAGAGGCACAACCAAGTTTAAGCATCTTATACTTACTATGAATTAACTTACTGTAGATGACTCAGAAGGTGGTAAAATAAAACCACTGTGGATGAAAACTACCACCATCTAAGCACTTAGACATTTATGAGATATCAAAATGCCAATGACTTCAAACAGAAAGGAAATTAAAACAAATGAACAAAACTATTCATCAGATAAATGCCACAAAAAATGAGATGAGTGACTCAAACTAAAGTAACTTCACTAAAATCCTTAGCAGAACAAAAGTTACTAGAAAATTTCTATATAATAGAAAAGGAGATATTAAAGCATCAAGAATTTCAGTAGGAATATAATCCAGTTAGAAATATACTGCAAACATTAAAAGGAATTTATGCATTTATAAGAAAAACACGGAAAACATTTATCTGTTCTGCCTCTGTCCACTGACATGGCCTATGAGAATGGCATCCTATAACGTACCCTTGTGCTCAGTTTACAGTCTCTAACCCTATCTTTCTGCTAAAGGAAATCAGGGTTCATTGGGAAATGGCTGATTTCCTATCTGATGCTGAAAAGCACAAAGTGGGCCTGAATACCTTGTTACAGAAGAAAACAAGACGTTTCCAAAGATTAAGTAGGTTTTGTTGAAAGATACAGAAGCCAATCTCAAAGGACCTTCCATTTGCCAAATTCAAGACAATCTGAGCATCAAAAGGAGATTAGTGGCTGAGATCACCTAACATACAGTAAATCTGAAAAGCCATGAGTCCATAGAGAGACAGAAAATATTAGCATTAAAATTCTTAAATGAGATGAACAGAATATTATATTTCTGGTGAGGCAACAAAAAAAGTCTTGACAAAGTAGGGCAAAAACCTCAGGACATGCATAAAGAACTAGAAATTCACCAAAGTAATATCAATTAGAAGATTCATAAATCTTTATATATTCTGGGTTTGTGTACCCACAGAAGAGAGAAATTAGTCTACCGTAATCAACAGACTTTGATGTCATGTATTCTAAAATTTAAAACTCCACTATTAAGAAATGTCCTTAACGTTATTCCCTCAATGTCATATTTCCCTTTGTTCTGAATGAAGACTCCAATTCGCTTTAATCTTACCCTGTGACTCCCCTTTACTATACTTACAGTGACTCCCCTTGTTTTATATTGCACCTTGGTTACTGTGACTCTATTTTCAAAATGTATATTTGAATCTCTTTTGAAATGCATATTTGACCTCATTTACTATTACTCTTCCTGTTTTCAAAATTATACTTCACTTAAATTTGTGCGCTTTTAAGTACTAGGGCCTCCCTCACTGTGGATACCAAAACAATTTCTGGAAAGGTCTAAGAGGGTGATTTTGGGTTACACTCATTTAATTTTTTTTTCTTTATGGACTCTACTGTGCTTTGGAGAGGTTACACTCATTAGAAAAAGAGAATCCACATAATGGAAAGTTAGAACAGAAATACGACATTCTTCTGGCTAATGGGCAATTCCCCTCATTCTTTCCTGCATGCAGATATTTTTAGTGAAGGGCAAATGTAGTATCTCCAAAAATTCTGAGAATATAGTCTTATTTCCACAATAATACAAGACTTTACTACATATGTTGTTTATAATGGCAAAAAAACTAAAAACAATCCAAACATCTATCAACAGTAGAATGAATAATCTGTGGCAATTCATAGAATGAAATATCATACAGCAGCAAAAATAAACTAGAACCACACAAAACATGAACTAATCTCAAAAATACAATGTTGAAAGCCATAAGCAAGTAACAGAAGCAAAATATATCTTGATGCCATTTACAAAAATGTAAAAAAACACAAAACTAAATAATCAAGGATACCAGAATAGTGGCATTTTTCTAGGCATAGGGAGGGACACAACTGAGTAGAAGCACAGAGAGATTTAAAAATTACTCATAATGTTGTAATGGTGTATTTCTTATGTTGAGTACAGTTTTATTATTAGCCTTTTTTTTTTTTTTCTTTTTGAGACAGGGTCTTGCTCTGTCTCCCAGGCTAGATTGTAGTGGCATCATCAATGCTCACTGCAATCTCAAATTTCTGGGCTCAAGCAATCTTCCTGCCTCAGCCTCCTGAGTAGCTGGGACTAGAGGCCCACGCCACCATGCCTAGCTAAATCTTCTATTTTTGTAGAGACAAGGCATCACTCTTTCTCAGGCTGGTCTCAAACTTTTGAGCTCAAGTGATCCTCCCTCCTTGATCTCCCAGAGTGCTAGGATTACATGTATGAGCCACCACACTCCCGGCCTTATTATTGGTCTTGAAAGTATACATATAAGTTTTTATCTTCTCTATGTATGAACAATTCATAATTTCAAAAATTTTTAAATACTTAGAATATAAAGTTATTAAAATAATAAAAATTAAGTATTTACAATAATAATACAAAGAAGAAAAAGTCCTTCCACTGGATTCTGTCATATCTCCTATACTTAATACTATAAGGAGAGCTAGGTGACTATAAGACCAACATGCTGAGATTAGTGGAGTGGGAAGGTAGATACAACAAGGGTTCTTGATGATGCTACTATGGCACAGAATTAACCAGCCTAGAGCCTGCCTTACCTCAGGACTTCTGCTTGTGTGACAATACATCTCCTTATTATTTAAGCCATTTTCAAATGGTTTATTGCATCCAATAGCATCCCTTCTGATTTGATCTACCTCTATAGTTTTATAATGGACTGTACTTGTACTTTATCACAAATATCACAATGGGATTATTTTTGTGATTGTTCGTTTAATGTCTCTCATCTGTTGGGCTGTAAGTTTCTTGAGAGTAAAGATTGTATCTGCCATACCTTCAGCAATAACTCTAGTGCCTGGCACATAGTAAGCTCTCAATAAATACCTGTGGAATGAATAAATAACTTCATTCATCTAATCCCGTACTTGTTTATTATTTCAACAAAGCTACAGTAAACATCTTGTACATGTGTTCTCCACACATACAGAGAACTTCTCTAAGGTAAATGATTAAAGGTAGAAATGCTGAGTCCTAAGTAACATGTAATTTCAATTTTTCCAAGTATTCTCAAATTTCTCACAAAGAAGTTATACCAATTTACCCACCCAACAGCAGTTTGAGTTCCTATTTTTTCATATCCTTGCTAACACTTGATATCATCAAAATCTTTACATTTTTATATAACTGATAAGAAACAGTATCTCATTTTAATGTGCATTCCCCTTATTATTAGGATAAGCATTTTCTTATGCTTGCCTGGCCATTCAAGTTTCTACTTAAAAAGCACCTGTTCATTTTCTTGGCTCATTTTTTGGGGGGTTGTTCATGTTTTTCATATTGATTTGTGGTTCTTTATTATTTTGGAAACTAATCCTTTCTGATTTTATATATATATATATATATATATATATATATCCACACATGCACACACAGATATTTTCTTTTTGGAAGACGTGGTCCAGAGCCTGGAAGAAGTAGTAGTCAGTTGGTATAAGGTCTGGTGAATAAAGTGAATGACAGAGAGTTTCTAAGTCTCATCTCTGTAGTTCGAGCAGTGTTGTTTGTGTGACATGTGGTTGACTATTGTCTTGTAAGAGGATTGGCCTGTCTCTACTGACCAATCCCAGCTGTTTAATTGCAAGCATCTTCATCATTTCATTCAATTGGTTGTAGTAGACATCTGCTATAATCGATGGACTAGGTATTATGAAGCTGTAGTGGATAATACCAGCGCTGGACCACCAAACAGACACCATTAGCTTTTTTTGATGAATATTTGATTTTGGACTGTGTTTCAGTACTTTATCCAGTCATTGTGCCGAATGCTTGTGATTGTCAAAAAGAATCTATTTTTTATCACACATAACAATATGGTATAGAAATGGTTCACCTTTATGTCATGACAGCAAAAAAAAGGCAAGTTTCGATATGATTTTTCTCTTGATACGTGTTTAATTTATTTAATACCCATTTATCCAGCTTCTTTACCTTGTCAATTTGTTTTAAATGGTCTAAAATTTTTAGAATAGTAACATCAAACCTTGTTGTTAATTTATGCATAGGTTGAGATGAATTCACTTCCACTACAGTTTTTAGTTTATCATTATTTACCTTGGTCTCAGGTCATCCACGTGGCCCATTTTTAAGATTAAAATTACCAGAACAGAACTTTTTAAACCATCAAAGTACTATGTGTTCATTAGCCACATCCTTTCCAAACATTTGATATTTTGAGCTGTCTGTGTTGTATAGGTTTTACAACAGAACTCATGTTTGAAAATAATACAAAAATTGTTCTAAACAAAATTTGAAAGATAACCACAAGTCAAAATGTGCATTTGAAAGAATGAGGATGTACCTTTACAATAAAAATAAAACAACAAGTGTCAAAGTGAAATGTCAGATATTAACTGGCAAACTTAATACTTAGGAAAATTGCACATTTCATACTTAATAACCTAATATTACTGATTTTGCTTTTCTATTCTTACCACTCTAGGGAAAATGCTCTCTTAAATGTCATCCGCAATTTTCTCATTGCCAGATCCTACAGCCTCTACTCAGGCCATTTCCTGCTCAAGCTCTTTTGAGCATTTATACACTTTGTTCAACCCCCTTCTTCCTGAAAATCTCTTTCCTTTGGTTTCTATGACAGCATACTAATATGGGTTTTGTCCCATATATTGCCTTTCCCTTCTCAATTTAATTCACTGATCCTAGGCTGGGCGTGGTGGCTCACACCTGTAATCCTAGCACTCTGGGAGGCTGGGTCGAGAGGGTAGCTTGAGCTAAGGAGTTCGAGACCAGCCTGAGCAAGAGCAAGACTCTGTCTCTACTAAATATAGAAAAATTAGCCAGGCATGGTGGCACACGCCTATAGTCCCCCAGCTACTTGGGAGGCTGAGGCAGGAGGATCCCTTGAGCCTAGGAATCTGAGGTTGTTGTGAGCTGGGCTGGTGCCATGGCACTTGCCAAGGTAACAGAGACTCTGTCTCAAAAAAAAAAAAATTCCTTCCTCCTCAGCATATTCTTAAAGATAGATATTCTCCACCTATACTTTCCATCAATATGACCTTATCTACTGGCCTTAAATACCACCTTGTTGAAAACAATTAACAAATTGATATGTCTCCCCTTCATTCCCAAACAGCCTAATTCAAACACCACATGTCCAAATTTAAATTATCTTCCCCCTCAAAATCCAAGCTTCCTCTAATATACCACATTTGGTTATTAACACTACCTACTATCAAAGATAGAGGGCTTTAAGTCTTCTTTGTCTCCTCTCTGTCTCTTAAGACCCCAAATCCAAATCATTTGCCAGATATTGTTGATTCTACCTTAAAATATCTCAAATCCACCCTCTCCTTTCCATTTCCACTGCCCTATATCAGAGTCATTGTATGCTGCCTGCTAATGGACTTCCAATCCTTCTATATTGCCATCAGTTATCTTTCTAAAGCATTAAATGGAAAAACATATTTTCTTTTAGTTTATATGCAACACTTGACTTCTGACACCAAATGTGTGGGGTTTTTTTCCCACACCAACCAATTTTCCATTCTCTGTACACTAACTGGGTGTCCTATAATTCAACTATGACACTAACTACTTGAAGTTAGCACAGACCCCACAGGTTAAGGGCTCAGTCCCATAAGACTAACCTCTTCTTCAGATGCCAATCTTAAGAAGAGGATTTCAGGTTATCCACACTTCCATCCAACTTGGATACAAATCAATGGTTCCCACTACCTACTCTTCAGGTTCAATAATTTGTTATAATGGCTCACACAACTCAGAGAAACATTTACATTTTCCACTTTATTATAAAGAATATGATAAAGCAGCGGTCCCCAACCTTTTTGGCACCAGGGGCGGTTTCATGGAAGACAATTTTTCCACAGATGGGGGTGGGAAGTACGGAGCCAGGGGTGGGGGAAGAAGTGGGGAGGAGGTGGAGCACAGGCTGTGATGTGCAGCCCTGTTTTCCTAACAGGCCAACAGACAGGTACCGGGCAGGAGCCCAGGGGTTGGGGACTGCAGTGATAAAGGATACGGATGAAGAGCTATATAAAGCAAGGTCCAGAAGAGTCCCAAGTGCAGGAGCCTCTGTCCCCATGGAGTTGAGGTGTGTTACCCTTCCAGCAGGTGGATATGTTCACCAACCCAAAAGCTCTCCCAAAACTGGACTTTAGGGACTTTTATGGAGGTGTCATCACAGGGGCATGATCAATTATCAACTCAATCTCCAGTTCCTCTCCCTTCCCCAGAGGATTGGGTATGGGGCTCAAAGTTCCAAGCTTCTAATCACGACTGTTCTTTCTGGTGAATAGATCCCATCCAGGCACTCACCAAGAGTCACCTCATTAGAACAAAAGATGCATTCTAATCACCCAGGAAATTTCAAAGGATTTAGGAGCTCTGTATAAGACATTTCTATCACTCAGGAAATTACAAGAATTTTGGGAACTCCGTGTTAGGAACTAGGATCAAAGACCAAACACTAGAACAAAAGATGCCACTACATCCCTATCACTCAGGAGATTACAAGGGTTTTAGGAGCTCTGTGTCAGGAACTGGGGGCAAAAACCAGTATATATATTTCTTATTATTTCACAAGCGTATGTTTAGCTATGATTGTCATGTGCTTATTCTGGGCATGATCAATGTCCTAGCCAGCATATTCTCAACAAATGATTACTGAAAATAATTAACTGAAATTTGGTATTTTGTCACTCAAAAATCTAGGAGAATAATAATTGTTGTAATTAGGAAGCCAGCTAGGTACCCCGCCCCCTACCACTCTGAAAACATAGTAAACTTGCTTGAACGAAAAATTACAGGTCATGCAGAAGTCCAACGCTAGCCCCAAGATTTCTGCAAATTCTCCATGGCTTAAGTTTTCATGGTCCTACCTGCTTCTAGCTCCTGCAATGATAATGTTATCTTTTTTCACTCCAGATGCCAAATTCAACACTTTTCAAAAAAATACTTTTATGTCAAACATTTCATGAGCTTAACTGACATTACTGAAGATCAGGGGATGTTAACAAGGAAACCTCTCAAGGGACATACAGCCAGACTCCTCCCACCTTTTTGGCTCTCTCTCCTTTCTTATTCCCTCACCCCACACCTTTCCCCTTCCCTATTCCCTTCCCCCACTCCTAGTCAAGAACAGAAGAGTCGGCCGGGCGTGGTGGCTCACGCCTGTAATCCTAGCACTCTGGGAGGCCGAGGCGGGTGGATCGCTCAAGGTCAGGAGGTCAGGAGTTCGAGACCAGCCTGAGCAAGGGCGAGACCCCGTCTCTACTAAAAATAGAAAGAAATTATCTGGCCAACTAAAAAATATATATAGAAAAAATTAGCCGGGCATGGTGGTGCATGCCTGTAGTCCCAACTACTCGGGGGGCTGAGGCAGTAGGATTGCTTGAGCCCAGGAGTTTGAGGTTGCTGTGAGCTAGGCTGATGCCACGGCACTCTAGCCCGGGCAACAGAGTGAGACTCTGTCTCAAAAAAAAAAAAAAAAAAAAAAGAACAGAAGAGTCTTTTATTTGACTCATAGTTGCAATAGCCATTTACTTTTTTTTTTTATTTCAGCATATTGTGGGGGTACAAAAGTTTAGGTTATGTATATTGCCATTTACTTTTAATCTCTTGAGTATTTCTTCAAAAAAATATATAATGCTATCCCTAAAAGAAATTCTAATGATGACACTTTTTCAAATTCCCTATATCATGAATAATATCATTTAGAATGCTTATATGTACCAGACACATCACTAAACACCTATGAAATAGGTATCATTAATACTTAGGGAGATCAACAATTAAAAAGCAAAAAGAGCCAAAATTTAAACCCAGACATGTCTGACCCCAAAGCCCATACTCTTAACCATAGTGCTGTGGCTATCCTTTGTCTGTAAAAAAATGACCTAACTCTTCGGCATAGTATTCAAGATCCTCCTCCATAATTTGATCCTTTTCAGAATTATCTCCCACCACAGCTAAACTGGATATCTCTCTGTTTCCTAAATATGCTCTCTAATATCTCACTACTATTGCTTTCATCATGCCATTCTATTTACCAAAAATGCATCCCTTTGTTAGGACTTCCTACTCATCCTTCAAGATTGCTGTAAGGATTTAATGAGTTAATACATGTAAATTTCTTAGACTACTGCCTGTCACAATTTTAAATGCTCGATAAATGTTAGCTGTTATTATCACAAGCCATTTATAAGGTTTTAGAAAATTGCTCAGCCTGGGTGACATTGTGAGACCTACAAAAAATTTTTTAAAAAATTAGCCAGGTGTGTAGGCTAGTTACTTGGGAGGCTGAGGCAAGAGAATCGCTTGAGCCCACGAGTTGGAGGGTGCAGTGAGCTGTGATCACACCACTGCACTCCATGGAGCCTAAGCGACAAAGTGAGAACCTGTCTCAAAAAAAAAAAAAAAAACTGCTAATAAATGATATACCAAAAATGAATAAAAGCCTTGATATTAACATATTCTCATACACATTCATTCTCTTTCTCTCTCTCTCTCTCTCACACACACACACACACACACACACCCGAGCAAAGATGTATATTAAAAAGAATACCAATATTACAGACCTGAAATTCTGTATCCCCCATAACAAGATGAAATAAAAAAAAAAAAAAAAAAGAAACGAAACTAAGGAAGACCAAAAAAAAAAAAAAAAAATTTCAGCTCTGCCATTTAATACTCATGAGACTTTGGATAAAATATTTAACTTTTTAAAGCTCTTGCCTTCACATTCATAAGATGGAGATACTTGAATCTACCTTGTAGGTTTGTTGTGAGAATTAAAGATATTTCCCGAACAGACTAGCATGGTGCCTGGCACTCAATAAATGACATAAATTATTAAAAGAAAATATAAGATAATTATTGAAAGAATGAGTATATATAGAAATTCAGACATATCAAATAAAGTCAATTTCAGATACTGAAACATCCTTAAGAATTGAAAAAAATCATCATTTTTAGGTTATCTACAGTTACACCTTTATTCATTATCATATAATTTGAAGTTATCAGAGAACTTGATAAAGAATATCAATTCAAATAATGTTTACTTAGTACTCATACTATCAGTCTAAAACCATGAGGGATATAACAAAAGACGACAAGAACATTATCCTCAAGTAGTTCACAAGAAACCCAAACCATATGGTAATATATTGTGTGCTGTATAAACTACAAATAGTTAACAGAAATATAGCAAAAGTGGATTAGTCTGGAAATAAAATAGTAAAAACAGTTACACAATGAGTTTTTACAAAAATTGTTAAGTGTTTTACAAAGATAGCACTTACCTTCATATTTAAAATGGTAACATTTTCCAAGCAATAATACAGGGGAATTTCTACTAAAATATGTCTTTGTTTTCAATACCCAACCTAACCGGAAAAAAAAGAAAAAGAGTTTTGTAATTAAAAGATTTCAGACTAAAAGTCTAGGAGAATTTTCTTTTATTTAATTTCAAATCATCAATTATCACTTATGGATGTGTATTCTTGGGGTTTTTTTTTTTGTTTCTTTTATTCTTATTTCAGCATATTGTGGGGGTACAAAAGTTTAGGTTACGTATATTGCCCTTGCCCCCACACCCCCCCAAGTCAGAGTATTCTTGGGTTCTTATGGTACGAAATTTAAAACGTACAAATTCTACTCCACTTTCCCTGACCACTTTTCCCAACCACTTTTCACAAAGGCAACAATGTTATCAATTTCTTATTTCCTTCCATCTTGGGCAATTAAAAAGCTTAAAGTATTTGAACATTCCAATGAAGTAATTTAGGGAAAAGATCATATGGTAGACTATTGCTTATGATAAAAGTGGACCTCTGAATGTTCCTAGAGAAATTGGCTATAACTCCAAATTAGCTATAACTCCATCATTTCAGCCAAATGAAGGTGTCTGAAAGTGGTATAGCTTTCAGACATCCCCATCCCAAATTTCCACCTCTCCACCCTCAACCCCCAAATTTAGTTGCAAACTAATTCTTACAATTTTGTTCCTACTAAACCGTCAATCCTTTTTGGGTTTTCATGATGCCATTAATAGTTCTGAATTCCCTGAGAAAAGTTCTTGCCCACTACATTCTTGAATGTATATGAATGTATATTTTCACAAGTATATGAAATTCCTGAATGCTAATGATAGGTTTAAAACTATCTCCTAAAATACAAGAGTGTATAAATAGAAATAATCTGAAATTAGGAGTCTTAAGTAGACTATCTGCTCTTTATATTTAACAGAGTAGTTAAAAAGTTTAAACGGGGTGAATGAAAGTGCTCCCTTAAGGTAATATACAAATAAATAAAAATATTTATTTATAATAAAGATGATGCAAGTCTCTGAATTTGGTAAGGAAAGAGAATGAGAAGTCAAATAAATACAATAATTAGACTTCATTAAACTTCACTTAGATTACAATACTTTGCAAAATAGTTCCTCTGTGGTCAGTCTTTCCCTACCTAGCAAATGCCACAGATCACTGCCAAATTAATCTCCCTATGGCTCAGCTTTTATTAGGTAACTATTCTGCTCAAAAAATACTTCAATTACTCATTAATTATCAGATTTATTATGATCTTCTCAGTCATACTAAAGACTTTCCATAACATGATACAAATTACCTTTATAGCAATATTTCCCACTACCCTTCAGCTATACTCAAAGTGAGCTTTGCTACTTGGCTCATGCTATCCCCTGACAAAAATGTCCTCCCCAATATCAGTCCATCTCAATCCTGCTCCTTCACCTGGCTCAAATATGCTCTTCTAAGCCATTTTTTTTTTTATTTTCCCACCTGGCTCTGATTCTCCTTTCTAAGCTACAATGGGAAATTAGCATTAACTGACCACCTATCGTATGTATACCAAGAATTAGGCTAGGAGCGTAACATACATTATCTTTTAGAAATATTATTAGTATTATACTGGACTGATCTTTATTTCTAAAACAGTAAAAAATCCCTCCTCTCCAAAAAGCATTATTTCCAGGCAAATCCTAAAAACTTAATTTTTAAAAGCTCAAATAAAAAGAAACAACCACCTTTCTCCCTATACTTTATATTCTACCTTCTCTCTTGCCAATCGCCAGTCCTTTCTCAAGAAAAGAAAATTATAAAAATCAATTGTATTTCTACATACTAGCAATAAACAATCCAAAATGAAATTAAGAAAGCAATTCATTTTATAATTGCATCAAAAAGAATAAAATAGAAATAACTTTAACAAAAGGAATATAAGACTTATAAACAGAAAACTATAAAACATCACTTAAAGAAATTTAAAAAGACCTAAATAAATGGAAAGACATCCATGTCCATGTATTGAGATGCTTAATATTGTTAAGATGGCAAGACCTCCCCAATTCGATCTACAGATTCAGTGAAATCCCTACCAAAACCCCAGCTGGCTTTCTTGCAGAAATTGGCAAGATGGATCATAAAACTCATATGGAAATGCAAGAGATCCAAAATAACCCAAACAATCTTGAAAAAGAAGAACAAAGCTGGAAGACTCACACTTCCAATTTCCAATTTTACTACAAAGTTACAGTAATCATGACAATGTGGTACTGGCATAAAGATAGACATATAGATAAATGGAATAGAATTGAGAGTCCAGAAATAAACCCAGACATCTATGGTGAACTGATTTCGGACAAAGGTGTCAAGACCATTGAAAGGAGAAATAACAGTCTTTTCAATAAATGGAGCTGGGACTAGATACCACATACAAAAAAATGAAGTTGGACCCCTACCTAACACTCTATGTAAAAATTAACTCAAAAGTGGATCAAAGACTTAAAGAGTAAAAAATATTAAAACTCTTAGAAGGAATCATAGGTATAAATTTTCATGATCTTGATTTAGGCCACAGTTTATTATGACATCAAATGCACAAGCAACCAAAGAAAAAATAAATATATTGGACTTCCTCAAAATTACAAAGTTTTATGCTTTGATGGACACTATCAAGAAAATGAAAAGACAACCCAAAAATGAGATAAAATGTGAGCAAATCATAGATTTGCTAAGGGATTTGTGTCTAGAATATATAAATAACTCTTATAATTCAATAATAAAAAAAGACAAATAACCCAATTACAAAATGGGCAAAGGACCTGACTAGACATTTCTCCAAAGAAGATATACGAATGGCCAGTAAGGTTATGAAAAGATGCTCAATATCATTAGTCATCAGGGAAATCAAAACCTCTGTGAGACAGCAATTCACACCCACTGGAATTACTAACAAAAAAGATGACAATAACAAGTGTTAGCAAGGATGTGGAGAAATTTGAACCTTGAAACATTGCTGGTGAGAATGTAAAATGGTGCAGCTACTTTGGAAACTAGTTTGACAGTTCCCCCAAAGGCTAAACTTAGAGTTAACATAAGACTCAGCAATTCCACTCCTAGATTTGGGTATAGATCCAAGGAAATTAAAAAACATATGTTCACACAAAAATTTATATACAAATGTTGATAGCAGCATTATTTATAACAGCCAAAAGTGGAAACAACCCAAATATCCATGAACTGATGAATGGTAAACAAAATTTTGTATAACCACACAATGAAGTATTATTCAGCCATATAAAAGACTAAAGTATCAATACACACATGCCAAAACAAGATGAATCTTGAAAATATTATGCTAAATGATGGGAATGAGACACAAAAGGCCACAAGTTACATGAATGTATTTACACGAAAAGCCCAGAATAATCAAATCCATAGAGACAGAAAGTAAATTAGTGTTTCTAAGAGATGGATGGAGGAGAATGGGGAGTGGCTACTGATAGATAGATACAACGCTGCTTTTTGGGGTGATGAAAACATTCTGGAATTAGATGTGATAATCATTGCACAACCTTGTGAATATACTAAAAAGCACTGAGTTGTATACTTTTTTAATTGACAAATGAAAAATTTGAACTGTACACTTTAAAAGGATGCATTTTGTAATATATAAATTATATCTCAGTTTTTAAAAAGTTAATGTTCATCACTTAACTCCAGGAGAATGGCTTTTATCAAAAAGTCCCCAAACAACAAATGATGGCATGGATGTGGAGAGATAGGAACACTCATACACTGCTGGTGGGACTGCAAACTAGTACAACCTCTATGGAAAGTAGTATGGAGATACCGCATAGAACTAAAAATAGAACTACCATTTAATCCAGCAATCCCACTACTAGGTATTTACCCGAAGGGAAAAAAATACGTTTTACAAAAAAGATGCCTACATTCGAATGTTTAAAGCAGCACAATTCACAATTGCAAAGATGTGGAAACAACCCAAGTACCCATCAATACATAAGTAGATTAATAAAATGTGGTATATGTATAACATGGAGTACTACTCAGCTATAAAAAAAATGGCAAACTAATACCTCTTGTATTAACCTGGATGGAACTGGAGACCATTCTTCTAAGTGAAGTATCACAAAAATGGAAAAACAAATACCACATGTACTAACCATTAAATTGAACTAATCGATCAACACTTATGTGCACATATGGAAATAACTCATCAGAAACCAAGCAGGTGGGAGGGGGGAGGAGGGGACGGGTAAATTTATACCTAATGGGTACAAGGCACACTATCTTGGGGACAGGCACACTTATAACTTTAACTCAAACGGCATAAAGGCAATTAATGTAACCAAAACATTTGTACCCCTGTAATACTGGGAAATTTTTAAAAAAATTAATGTTCATAATTTTTAAAATGCAATGTCAGGTTATTGCCAAGTTATAGTTGTCTGCATAGCTATCTGGCCATGACTTCCAGTGGACCAGGAGCCAACTGCCAATCATATTTTACCTGAATTTGCATTATTAAGGAAGGGGGTTTATTTTCATTCCAATTTTACGGATATGAACTGTTTCCTATTGAAACTGGTTCTGCTCCAGTACTTCTCCATCTTAGGTGAGTTTGAAAAATCTCCATATTATCCTTATTGGATTTGTTTTCAAACCAATAGTAACTAGGTTAAAAATAAGGTCTAGAAGAAATATAAGAGGTATTGGTATATGAACTTTACATTATTTTGTGTATTCAGAGATCTATTTTGCTTATTTCCTGGTTTGGAAATGAAACTACCTGAAATTGAGTATGAAAAACTGAGGTATTATCATCATCTGAATAAATTCTATGTGCTTTGGGAAGTTAAAAAAGTACACAAATCATGAGAATATCAATATACTCTAACAAATTAAAAAAAAAAAAAGACCAGACAGTATGCTTGATTACTAAGCAATGTTTATGCTGATATTTGACTATTTCTTCAAGAGGTATTCTTAACTATATTCCTTATGGAAATATTTCATTCAAGTAAAGTATATCATTTATTCTCAAGTTAATTATCAGTGACTTAATAAGGAAAATGATACATATCTTCAAATATTTCTTCAGATTTAAACAATTTTAAAATCATGATACTTACTATATTTCATGTTGTTCCAAGCAGATATAAATTTAGTTTTTAGCTTGTCAACTTCATCTGTTCCTGTGGCCTCCATATTCAAATTCTAAAGAAAAAGCCATCACTTGATTGCATTCTTCTGTAGAGTTTAATCTTTTGTACTGACTTAAAAAAAATTAAGGAAATATAAATAATCAGCACATATATGGTTATACAGTACCATACCTACTAGTTACTTAAGTGATTAAATATATTTTGAACTGGAAATGAACAAATCAATTTCTCATTTTATAGACAGAAAGCCAAATTCTCATTTTACAGACAGAAATCTTATAGAAGATATTCTATAAATATATAATTATAAAAAATATTTAATACCAAATATTTAACAACAAAATTATCACACAAAACAAAGCAATGATCTCCACCAATTGCTCAAAATTGATACAATAATCCAATTAAGTAACAGCTTGGCTTTGGTGCCTGTGAGAATATACAAGATTCGTTTCATTTGTAATTAAGCAGCATAATTCACAATTGCAAAGAAGTAGAAACAACCCAAGTGCCTATCAATACATGAGTGGATTAATAAAATGTGGTATATGTATACCATGGAGTACTACTCAACTATAAGAAACAATGGTGATATACCACCTCTTGTATTTTCCTGGATAGAGCTGGAACCCATTCTACCAAGAGAAGTATCCCAAGAATGGAAAAATAAGCACCATATGTACTCACCATCAAATTGGTTTCATTGATCAACACCTAAGTGCACATATAGTAATAACATTAATCGGGTGTTGGGCAGATGGGAGGGGGGAGGAGGAGATGAGTGTATACATAAATAATGAGTGTGATGCACACCGTCTGGGGGATGGACACGCTTGAAGCTCTGACTGGGAGGGGGAGGAGGGGAGGGCAATATACATAACCTAAACTTTTGTACCCCCATAATATACTGAAATAAAAAAAAAGATTTTTTTATTTGTAATCAGAGAAGGTGGTTTGAAAATGAAAAAAAAATGTTGACTATCTTCAGAATGGAGACTTCCACTGATAATAAGTCACTACTTTCATATAAGTTTCATAAGTCTAATTGTTAAGTTTTTTAAATTAGACATCTCCTACATTTCCTTCCTATCTCAATACTACGTTTTTTTAAAAAAAAGAATTTACAACAAAATGTTTTCTCATTTTAAAATGAGAATAAATGTAGCTCATAACTGTTTGTTTTATAACCAACTTGAGGTAAAATTGAGATATGTGATATAATCTGAAAGAGGAACAAATTATAACCGAAAATGCTTCCACTTATTTGCAATCATTCACAGATGGTTTCCCTTTCAAGAAAAGAATATTACACAGAACATTACCCTTTTAGGGTTATAAATATCTACACAAAAATATTGATATATTCATTTCTCTAACAATAGACAGTCCATTTTATAATATGTATTAAAAGCTACTAATTATACATTATAGTTCTGAGGCAAGACAAAGCATGTCTGTTGGAAGAATTAAAAAATCCAATGCGACTAGAAAACAGAAAGTCCAAAAAAGTGGCTTGAGATGAGGCTACATGGTTAGACAGAGGCCAGAGCACAAGCAAGGGGCCTTGTAGAGCAAGTTAAGAATTTTCCCTCTTTCTAAGAGCAACTGGTTTCAAACAGGAATATCACAATCAGATTCAGTAAGTTTGTTTTTTGTTTGTTTTACTCCAACAGCAGTATGGAGAATAAACTGGAAAAGGACAAGAGTAGATAAGGAGAGTTTACTACTATAGGTTGAGTATCCCTTATGCAAAACCCATGGGACCAGAAGTGTTTTAGATTTTAATTTTTTTCAGATTTTGGAATATTTGCATTAAATATACTTACCAGTTGAGCATTCCTAATCTCAAAATCCAAAATCTGAAATGCTCCAATGAGCATTTCCTTTGAGTGTTATGTCAGCACTCAAAATGTTTCAGATTTGGGAGCATTTTGGATTTCAGATTTGAGATGCTCAACCTGTATTGTACAGGACTAGGAGAGAGATTATAGTAACTTGGACTGGAGCAGTAAAGATGGAGAGAAATGGACATATTAGGAAACTTGTCAAAAATTCAATAAGTCTTGGTGATACAATGGATGTGAAAGGTGAGGAAGAGGTCTCAGGCTTCTGGCTGGTGAAACTAAACAGATGGTGCCAATCATTGAAATAGGAAACATTAGGAAAGGAGCAGATAAGACAGAGGAGTTTATAAATTTGATTTGAGATATGTGGTATTTCAGATGTCTCTGAGAAATACAAGTAGAGAATCATTCATTTATTTAATCACTTGATAAATTATTGCCAGGCACTGTTCTAGGCATCACAGATACAGCAGAGAACAACGGCAATGAAATACTTGCTCTCTTGAAGCTTCTATCCTCAAGGTATTCTAGAGATGTCAACTAGGCAGTTGGATATATAGACCTGGAGCTCAATGGAGAAGTCAGGGTCACGATATTAATTTGAGAATTTCTGATGTATAAATGAGAATTAAAGCTATAAATATATTCCTCAAGAGTTCCCAGACTCTTCTGGTGCCTGCTGGGGCCTTCTCTGGGCCAATAAGCCAGTCTCCAGTAAGGAAGGATTTATGTCCTGTCATCATGCAAATAGAGGTTGAGGCAGAGTGTTCCCCCCCCATTTTCAGTATTTTTAACTTAATAATCCCCAATATTTTGGGGAGCAATATTTTGGTTTTCTTCAATAATATGCTAAAACTATTTCTAGTATTAACATTAAAGCTTCCTGAACTTGATATGCTGATTCCTCCAAACCTTTAAATGTGTTGTTTCCTCTACCTCAATTGTCTTCCTGCTCACTCTCACTGTTTTGACTACTTACTATCATGAGCTCCTAAGGCCCAGTTTCACTTCCTCTGGTAAGATTAGTAAAATTTCCCTAACTACCCTCCCTAAACCTCAAACTTAAACAGCTGTCCTCCTCTTAGCTCTTATAGGATCCTATGTCTTCCTCTATCACAGCACTCATTGCACTGTAATTACTTATTTTTTACCTGTCTCCTACACTAGACAGTAAATTAAGTGTCCTTAAATTCTATCTGGCACACAATTGGTTCTCAAAAATATTTATTAAATGAATCAGTGAACTGATAAATTAATGAAATATAGGTGTATCACAGCAGCACTCTCACCAGGATTAGAATTTTTTTTAACTGACAATGGAATAAAGAAAAGGAAAGAAAACTGCATGCATAATTTAGCAAAATATGGAAAAGCAAAAAGGAAAAAAGTTTATAAAATGTGTGAATTATATATAGTGCATCCACATGATGGATTATACATCTATTAAAAATGTCTCCAAAGAGTTTATGAAAATGGGGAAACACTATGCAGAATCTGAAACTTATGTATCATATGACACAGGCAAGAGGGTGTCAGGGGTAGGTTTGGGGGGGCAGTTAGAAAGTTAAAAAGAAATACACCAAAATTTTTAACAATAGTTTCTCTGTGGTTATTTTTATACCACAATTGCCCACATTTTCCAAATCTTAAACAAAGAACATATTTTTAGAATTTTAAAAGTTTATTTTTAAAAAGCCACTAACCTTGACTCTTCTAAATCCAAAATATTTAGATAGGAGAATGTACATACAGGTATTTTCTTCTTAAGTCAGAAAGAAAGCAGGCCACACAGAAGACTTTTTGGTTCAGACAGTTCCCAGCCAGCCATCAGGAACACTCTGGACAGTCCTTAGCAAGGGTGTGAAAGTCAAGATGCCTTAAGGTGGATGGGAGAAAGATGAAGATAATGAGCAATTAGACATTTTGTATGGAGAAAGTATGTATTTTAGATAATGACTCCTAAAAAAAAGCAAGGTAAGATATTATGTTAAATATAGACATTAATGAGACAAATATTCTGATCTTTTTTTTTTTTTTTTTTTTTTTGAGACAGAGTCTCACTCTGTTGCCCAGGCTAGAGTGAGTGCCGTGGCGTCAGCCTAGCTCACAGCAATCTCAAACTCCTGAGCTCAAGGGATCCTCCTGTCTCAGCCTCCCGAGTAGCTGGGACTACAGGCATGCACCACCATGCCCGGCTAATTTTTTCTATATATATTTTTAGCTGTCCATATAATTTCTTTCTATTTTTAGTAGAGATGGGGTCTCGCTCTTGCTCAGGCTGGTCTCGAACTCCTGAGCTCAAACGATCCGCCCACCTCGGCCTCCCAGAGTGCTAGGATTACAGGCGTGAGCCACCACGCCCGGCCAAATATTCTGATCTTAAGGCACTTAGAATAGAATAAATTGTTGAGTTGTTCTTTTATTGTTATTTAGTTAAAACTCCTTCTACTTGGACTATGTATTCAGAATAACTTAACCCCCAAACTAAAACAACTGAAATGCTTTGGAACATGTCCTTAAATATTCTATAAGAATACTTTTAGCATCATTGTTATACAGGGTAGATGAAAACAATAAAATTATTATCAAAAGGTCAAACTAAGGGTTAGCTGTTGCTAGTTTAATAATTCAGTATAATTACTTTTCATAACTAAAAGTGAATTCCATTCTTCCATAAAGATTGAAAACCACTTTATTTCTATAACAAAAATTTAAATGGCTGTTTCTAAAAATCTTAACTTTAGAGCAATCAGAGATATTTTGAAAGGTGATCTCTTGAACCATGTTAGAAAGTATTACAAATTGATACACTTTATAAAGAAATAACCAGAAATTCCTAATGAGATTTGCCCTACTGCATATTAAAAGACACTATAAAACTATAGTAATTAAAGTTTAGTGCTAGTTAAATTTATTTTTCTTATTACCACAGGATGACACTGAATAAAACATAATAGGGAGCACAGAAATATACCTAAGCATATTTAAGGATTTAGTACTTAATATGAGAGATATCTCACATCAGTGAAAAAAGACGGTTAATTTAATCAATAGTGCTAGAATAGTGAGCTAACCGGTTTAAAAAAATAAAGCTGGATGATGACTTCACACATTATGATTTCTAGATGAATCAAAGATTTAAATGCAAATGTAAACACACAGCACATGTACACATACTCCAAGGAAACACAGATTAAAATTTTTTAAATAATTTCGGGGTAGAAAAGGCCTTTCTAAGCATGGTTTGCAAAACCAGAAATCAGAAAGGAAAATGTAAGTACATAAAAATGAAAACTTTGTAGAGGAAGAGGAAAAATAGCATGAACCAGGTTGAACTACAACTTACCTATTAGGGAAAAAGTTTAATACCTATTACATACACAAAGGGTTAATGTCCTTAATATACAAAAAGCTCTTATAAAGCAATAAGAAAAAAACTCAAATGGAAAAAAAAAGGCAATTAAAAAAAGAAGTAGGCCACAAATATATGAAAATATTTTCAACCTTACTAGGCCAAAGAAAGGTACATTAAAGGAATTTCATCTTTTTTATCATCACAAGAGATAAAACTGGCAATCCTGAGAAAATAAGCATTTTACATAATTATTTCTTAAATAATAAATTCCTTGAGGGCATAGAATCAGCACAGCCAGCACATAACAGACACAAAATTATCTGCTGATGACTAAATTATGGCATATACATATAATAGTGATATAGATCTATATTTATCACCATAAAAAGATATCCAGGGCATAGAGGGAAGAAAAAAGGAAACAGCATGAATACAATCTATGGATGTACATGCATAAATATTATATATGCATGTACATACACATATGCCTGCACACTACATATATGCATAAAACAATGTCTAGAAGTTCATAATATTAAAATAAAAATCTCTAAGAAATGAAACCTCTATTTTGACTTTCTTCTTTGTAATTTTCTTTACTATTTAAATTGTTCACATTGAGCTTCTTTTAAAATAATAATGAAATTATTCAAACGTAAATTGTTCAAATGAAAAATTTAATACATAAAGTTACAAATGTAACTAGGTTATGTTAAATTCCAACAATAGAACTGGAACTTCTGGACTAAGAAATCTACAGAGAAGACATCCTATTACAAAATTCCTAAACAGTTGAGAGATAAAATTAAAATGCTGAGATTTTTTTTTTCCTTTTTAAGATGAAGAATTCTACTCTTGCGGTTCTTAAAGACATCAGATTCAGCTATTTAGTCATGTGAAAACTTAACTTCCTCAATTTAATTCCCCAGGGAAGCTTTGGCTAAATAAAATGACTTGGAGGATATCCCTTATTAATTTATAACTTTGTTTCTCCTTAAAATAAGTGTGGTGAGATTTGGCAAGAGAAAAAAGAATAAATTAATACTTCAGTCCAGTCTATTAAAATGTTTTCTTTATATTTGTGAGATAAGCCAAGGAAAAGTAAGACAAACAGTACTTTTAGTTTAACTGCAAATGAGCAAAAAAAAAAAAAAAAAAAAACACATGAGGAAACCACAATGAACTTTGAGAGTAATAGTCTCACTGCAAAATTCTAAAACTACCCTCACCCACAAACTCCCTTTCCAAAAGCTTCCCTGGTTTTTAAAAAAATTAAAATGAATTGAAATTCATTTGTCTACCAGGCATAAAGTGAAATGATGATTTAGCCATTATCCAGTATATTTTCAATCCCTCTAGGACCTAAAATACCTGGCTTGACTACCCCAGTGATCGAGCTAATATGCCAAAATTGTTGTTTATTTTATGTGGTGTCATCAGAGCTTCAGTCTGGAAAAGCATCAAAATAACATTCTTCAGCCTGAGCAAGAGTGAGACCCCATCTCTACAAAAAATAGAAAAATTAGCTGGGTGTGGTAGCATGCACCTGTAGTCTCAGCTACTTGAGAGGCTGAGGCAGGAGGACAGCTTAAGCCCAGGAGTTTGGAGGCTGCAGTGAACTATGATAATGCCACTGCATTCTAGCTGGGGTGACAGAGCAAGAATTTGTCTCAAATAATAAAAATAACATTCCTCACAATTTCCAAATTACTTTTTAGAAGGTATTTATAGATTATTTAAAACTTTTGAGAAATTACTAAATCTTTTTGGAAGTAGATGTTCCTAATTAATGCATACAACAAATCTTATCATCCACCATCTCCATATTTCAGTTCACTGTTAACATTCTGACAAATCCATTTTTAATTAGAAGATAATAGCATTAAAGAGGAGAAAACTTTATTTCATTCTCAGTAAAGAAAGATAAAGCTACCAGATGAGGTTTATTCCTAAACTTTACTAATAATGATAGAAAAAGCAGAGTGAGGACTAAGCAGAATTCTTTTGAAGAACAGAACTACAACATTTGATATGAAAATTATTGATTCAGACTCAGATGTAACTTTTAGAGAGTCACTTTTCTAACCATAACCATGCACTAAAACAGTCAATAAATTATAAACTGATAAATGTAAAGGGAACTCAAATAAATGTCCTTGGAGGGCAAGTGAGGGTAATCAACCTCTCCCATGTGGCAACAGATAGACTATTTTATTCACTGAGAATTTAAAGCCAAATAAAGCTCCTGACAGAACTTCAGGGACTGAGTCTACAGAATACATCTTGGGCACATAGAACAATGGGCAAAAACACATATGCAGACTTCTGGGATTTGCATATGCTTGGGCATCTTCCTCAAATGGTATTCTGCTGCTAGATGAAACACAGGTATTGATTTAGAATTTCTGATGTGCTTCATCAAATAAAATGAACTATGAGACCTGCTCTAAGTTTTGCATCTACTGTATAGAACATTCTCTACTTGTCTGTATTTTTAGTAACAAATATCAATCCCTTATCTGATCCTGAAGGTCTCTTTTACATTGGGCTATCTTCTCTGCTCTCTTATTTCTTCTCTTCATCTCAGTTCTTTGTTTACAGAAATATCAATTATTGTGCCCATTTCTATTCCTTCCCTTTACCTGCCAATCTTCTGTCTTTATGCACTGAACTTATACTCTTAAAAAATGTTCAGTGTGTAAATCCTCCAGAAAAGACACCTAAGGAGACAGCAGACAAAAAAAAAGTAGCAAATATGAAGAAGGGGAGAGCAATGGTAATATTTACATAGAATGTGCCCTTTCAGAGCTAATGGTTAGGCAAGGTAGATGGCAATAAGAAATAAAGACAAAAATATTCAAAAAAGGAACAGCAACATGATCAAGGCAGGACATACAAATTCAGAAACTGGCTTTAAAAAGAGGAATAAAAGACTGATAGCAAAGAGACTAATTAAGATAGCTTTGCTTCAAGGATACATCTTATAAACTTTCTTAACATTCTTCAGGATCACATCCTCCAGTTAAAAGCACTAAGTCAACACACAGCTACTTTATAATTATGACTTAAATAAAATATAATACTTATACATTCTTCTCTTGAATCTAAAAGGTCAACTATATATGGAAAAAACTAAGTATTGAGAAGACACATTTACCTTCACACATGACTTCTATCAAGTTCCTCGTACAACTTGTGGCAAAAACCTCCACTTGTGCAGCACTGCATATTATATGTTTACAGACTGTGCAAAGTCATCATTGTAACCAACCTAAATGGGATATAATGAATTTAAATGACCTCAATCATTTACTTGAAGACCACAATAAGAATTCTTAATGATACCTAGGATGTCTTAAGACAGCCTTAAGCCTTGATCTTATCTCTAAGAAGAACACAGTATTTAATATACAGTAGTTTCATAAATAAATTTTAATTATGTCAGGTTCTTAGTAACCTTTGATGAGTCCAAGGTAACTATAAATATCTGGAGCCTCCATACTTTAAAATGCAACTTTCCCAGCCTGGGCAACACAGTCAGACCCCATCTCTAAAAAAAAAAAAAAAAAAAAATTTTTTTTAATTAGCTGGGGTTAATTTTTAAAAGCTGAGGCAGGAGGATCGATGGAGCCCAGAAGCCCAAAGTTATAGTGAGCTATGATCACACCCACTGTACTCCAGCCTGGGCAAAAAAGCAAGACCCTGTGTCTGAAAATAAAAAAAGGAAGAAAAGATAATGCAACTTTCCAAGCTATTACGTATGCAATCTATATAGAAGAAGTAACACAGGGAACCAAACCATTAAATTAACAAACTACAATCAACCCTTACAAGAAGTGAAGGATGTCAGAATCTCAGGATTAAAAGGGAACTTACAAAGCATCTAGTCACTAAAAAGTACTAATAGTAACAGTTCTTGACCACTGTCCCACACAATACACTCCAATCTATCAGTAATCTCTCCTAATCAATAGTACTTGGGTAGAGAGGAGTAGTGAAAGAAAAATGTGTCAATTTAAAAGATTGAAAAAAATATCACTCCCAACCCAAGAAATCTGATCTGCTCTCTGGTGCAGACTCATTAATCACTAATCACTAACTGGGTTTAACTACCCATATACTAACAAGATCTCCTTTACAACATCCTTGCCAACTGCAGACCCTCAGCCTCTGAAGAAACACTTCTAGAACACGAAGCTCAGTACTTAATGAGTATTGTTATAGGCTCAAAACACACCTGTAAGTTTAAAAGCCTGATAATGTTTTAAACTGTTTATTCTCTATTTCTGGAGCATCCACAGTAACTACATGGTATCTGCTAATTTTAAACTACACTTGCTAGAAAGATACTATGTGGAACCAAAATTCTGTCTCTCAGTTAGTTTCTATTATAACTGGTCCTTCCATTTGACGGACCATCTGATATTCAAAGACATACCTCCCAACCCTCTCCCCTCCAATCTTCTCTTTTCCACATTAAATATCCCAATTCCTTCAACTGGTCATAAGATTGTATGAGTGGTAATGAGGTAACGGGATTAGAAATGGGGAGATAAAAACAAAAAGTGGCCATGGTAAAACTAGCAACATCATACAAATATATGAATGTGTATATGCCCACATACAAGAGAGGAGACTAAAGTGACTTTCAGATTTCAAGTGCAATGTCTAGGAGGATAATGGGTTCATTAATAGAAACAGGGAACCCAAGTGGAGAAGGTTAAGGTGAAAATGGGCAATTTAGTTTGAGACATAGTGATTTTTGAGGTCTGTAATAACTAAACATGGATGGTTTGAATGTTTCTCCCCTCCAAAACGAATGTTGAAACTTAATCCCCAAGGTGGCAGTATTGAGAGGCAGGACCTTTAAGAGGTAATTGGGTCATGAGCGCTCTGCCTTCTAATGGATTAATACATTAATGAGTTAATGGATTAACAAGTTATCATAGGAGTGGGACTGGTAGCTTTACAACAAAAAGTAAAGAGACCTGAGGTAACACACTCGGCCCCCTCACCATGTGATGCCCTGCACTGCCTTAGAACTCTGCAGACAGTCCTCACAAGCAAGAAGGCTCTCACCAGATGTGGCCCCCTGACCTTAAGAAATAAATTCCCTTTTCTTTATAAATTATCCAGTTTCAGGTATTCTGTTATAAGCAACAGAAAATGGGCTGAGATAATAAGACGTTTTTCCAAGACCCATTCTATTAGTTACTCTTGTCAAGAAAAAGGTACATCCATATTGTTGAGGCTAGCAACTACATGTTATTTAAACACAAAATATCACCAAGTATTTAAGTGGTTACTCCTGCAAGGAACCAAGGAAGATACAATGAGCCATGAAGTGCAGTTCTTGCCCTCATTAACCTTACATTCTAATAAGCAAGATGTTTATAACTAACCATTACAAAAAGCTAGAAGTGGTTATATCTCACAATAGAGATGTAAAGCATTATAACTATTATGAGAAATGTGTTACCCTTTCCAATGAGAATATTCACACATGAATAAGATCACAGGGTAAAAACACAGTCACAAAAGGCATTCTTCAAATACAAAGAACAAAGACTTACATATAAACATAAATCTTTCTATTCAGGGTATAAATACAGGGAAACACTAGACATATTACTTGGGAATGAGTTAAAGTACTCTCAACAATTATGTCTATTGTTAAAGATTAATGCTTGAATTGTATCATCAGTTTTTTTTTAAAAAAGCATTGTTTAAAATGTTCACAAACACAATTGTTTTGGCTTGCAAATGGAATCATCTGATGTCACTTTTCTTGTTATTCCTAATTTTAAATAGTATTATACCAATTGGAAAATAGAGCTACAAGTTTAAAGTCTTACAAACTTTAAAACTGAATATTCTCCAGCTGATATAACTGTTCTAGAGTCTACTTTAGTAGTTTTACAGATAACTGATTTTATAGAAAGTCTATTTAAAAAGTAGTTTAGTAGGAACCTAACTATATTTTAAATTGATAACATCATCACACAGAAAAAATAATTCAAATAACTTTGAACACCTACTTTGACTATATACATTTAGTGGGATATATTGGCAAAGAAATCTTTACTTGGTAGATCTGTTATTGAAAGCAATATTGGTCTAGTAATTCCAAAACTATTTTATGCATGTTGTAGGATTTTATGTATGTTGTAGTTTACTGTAGATGAGTAAATATATTGATACAATTGAGAATCAAAATTGTCCCTATGGAAAAACAGAGATATAAGTATGAATTGGGGGAAAGTGAAGAAAACTAGTACTAAATATAAATTAAAGGTCTCCTATGAACTCATGATTTCATAAAAAGAGTGTGTGTGTCCATTTAAAGGGTCTAGAGCCAGTGACACATCAGTAGCAATGAACATATCCAACGCCCAGATCTTGGTTTCTAAGTATCATTCCCCACTAAAATGAACCAGAACTCCATAGTAAAATGGCTGACTCCAGGTATCAAACAGAGAACGAACAAGGTTAGCCTGGAACACAGTATTGTGCAAAATAGTAAGAAAGTGCTCAAATAGCAATGTGGACATATCCAAAGGCCAAAGGAACTAGCTTAAAGGGACTATCACTGATCAAATTTGAGATAATCGTAAAAAATAATGAAGTTACAGATTATAATGCATTGCATAAATTTTGAAAAAAGAATCCTTAGGTACATAGCGATACTATTAATAAAATAAAAAGAGAGGAGGAAGAGCTAAGCGCTTCTTTAGAGAAAATAGCCAGCAAATATATGTAGGATTGACAGAATTGGGAAATCACTATTTGACAACCACCAAAGGAATGATTGAATCTGGCAAGGATTATCAATGGCTACTAACCACTGGATAGAAAAAAAAAAACTGCTGGAAAACAGAATATCCACATGATCTCAAAGTAGCACCCCCACAGAATAATTATTAAGTACAAAAGGAAAAAGTTACTTTTAGAATGTAAAAATCTGGCTAAACTAAGTGATCGATCCTAACATCACCAATAATGGGACAAACTATCGTTATATTAATCCTGATGTGATGAAATAGAAAGTTCAAAACATCACCTATGTGATAGTAAAAACACAAAAAACAAAACAAAACAAAAAACTAACCTGAAACTAACTGTGAGGAAACAATCAGACAAATCAATTTTGTGAGGCCTTCTATAAAACAATTGGCCAAGACTCTTCAAAAATGACAATGACTTAAAGATTAAAAAGAAAAAAGAAAAAGAAAAGGGGAGACTTAAAACAGAGAGACACGACTACTAAATACAATTCATGATCTCTAATTGAATTTAGTTTTTTTAGTTTGGGGGGTTTTGGGGTTTTTTTTTTTTTTTTTTTTTTTAAGACAGGGTCTTGCTCTTTCACCCAAGCTGGAACAGTGGTACAAGACGTAACCTCGAACTCCCCCACTCAAGAGATCCTCCTGCCTCAACCTGCCCAGTAGCTAGGACTACAGGTTTCCGCCACCAAGCCCAGATAATTTTGTAACCACATTAGACCACTCTGGTTTCCCTTTTATGTAACAAAGTTGTGAGTTGTTTTTCATTTTCTATGACCAGCCCCCTCCCCAGGTTGAAGGTCACATAACCTGAGCATGCCCAAATGAACCAACTGTGCACCATGGGCTGAACCTAAGTGCTCTGAGAAGGAGCAGGAACTGAATTAAGAAGTAGACATCGCATGGCAGGATCCAGGATCCAATCAGATCAAGCCCTGGCATCACCTGATGGCAGGATCCAGTCAGAGTACAATTCCTGGCATCACTCCATCAAAAGATCCTATAAGATCACACCTCATTACACTCTATTAAACTTGCCCCAATCATAGCTCAGCGAAACAGATTTGACTCTGACTCCTGTCTGCTTATGTTGGCTGCTTGACAAACTTTCTCACTGCAAAATGTCCGTGCTTCCATGTTTGGCTTTTCACTGTACACCAGCAAACGAACCCAGTTTTATTCAGTTACAATTTTTTTTTAATTTTTTTTTATAGATGGGGCCTCACTATGTTGTCCAGGCTGGTCTTAAACTCCTTGGCCTCAAGTGATCCTCCTGTCTCAGCCTCTCAAAGCACTGGGATTACAGGTGTGAGCCACTGTATCCAGCCAGATTCAGTAATTTTTTTTTAATACTATAATGACATTACTGGGATATTTAGAAAAATCTAATTTTGCATATGGACTGTACACTAGATAATATTATCATATTGAGGTTAAATTATTTGGGTATACTACTGGCATTATAGTTATGTAAGAGAATGTCCTAGTTCTTAGGAGATGCATGATGAAGTATTTACGGATGAAGTATCATGATGTCTCCATCTTACTTTCAACTAATTCAGCAAGAAAAAACGTGTGTGTATGTGTGTGTGTATTTATCTGTAGAGAAACAGCACTTGTCCAACACTAAGCAAGAGCACAAAAGAGGCACAGAGTTAACAACTAGTGAATCTAGGGGAAGGATATACAGGTATTTGTTGTACTACTCTTTCAATTTTTTATAGGTTTGAAATTTTCAAAAGAAAAAAAGTTGGAAAGTAAGTTGCCTTTAGAGCAACTGATCAGACTTTATAAAGCCTAACTACTTCTTCATCCTATCCATAAGAGCTAAAATATACATATATATACACACACACACATACACACACACATACACACACAAAGTTCAAAAAGGTTAGGTTAAAAATAAAGGTAATAATCCTAACAAATAATAAATAATCACAAACAAATCAACCATCAGTTTTCTATTATAGCTATAAATTTAACATAATCTCTAGTGAGAATTCTGCAAAAGATGACATGTGCTGGCTCTAGGACAATAGTGAATAAGCAAAGCTATCTCATATAATATTTTCTCCAAATCCAAATATAAATACCAAACAAATTTTTCCCCAAATCAAGTTTTATTCATTATAAGGAACCTTAAAATTAAATTGTTGACAGAGAAGTCCAGATGATCTCAGACTCAGTATCACTATAATAATAATAATAAGCACTTAAACTTTGTACCAAGAATGTTGTTAACCTATGTACATATATCATCTCATTTAATCTTCAAAACAATTCTGTAAGGCAGATACTATTGTTATTCTCATTTTATAAATAAAAAACCAACAAAGGATTGGAAAGTCTCCTGCAAGGTCATACTGCTAATAAATAGCAAAAAAAGGCCAGGTTCGGTGGCTCACCCCTTTAATCCTAGCGTGTTGGGAAGCCAAGATGGGAGGATAGCTTAAGGCCAGGAGTTTGAGACCAGCCTTGGCAACAGACTGAGACCCCATCTCTACAAAAAAATATAAAAATAAAATATAAAAAAATAGCTAGGCGTGGTGGTGTGTACCTATAGTCCTAGCTACTCAGAAGGCTAAGGCAGGAGGATTGCCTCACTTGAGCCCAGGAGTTCAAGGCTGCAGTGAGCTGTGAATGCATCACTGCACTTAGCCGGGGTGGCAGAGCAAGACCCTGTCTGTAGGAAAACAAAAAAATAGCAAAAGAGACTCTGAATCCAGGCAGTCTGACTCCAAAGCCCATGCTCTTTGCTCTATACTTTCTACTCTACTCATTTATTATGAACTATAAAATTTAGGCCAGGTGCAGTGACTCATGCCTGTAATCCTAGCACTTTGGTAGGCCAAAATGGGAGGATCACTTGAGCTCAGGAGTTTGGGACTAGCCTGAGCAACATAATGAGACCCTGTCTCAAAAAAAAAGAAAAGAAGAGTAAAACTTAAACAATACACTATATTGGTTCAATACTTATCAAAAATTATACAAATAAGACATTTCAAAGAAAAATCTAAAGTATGTCTTTTTTTCCCTAATGCACATTTATAATTACATATGTACCAACTTAATGAAGTTATTAATAGAATTTAACCAGATGTCCAATTTACTGCCAAATCCCAAGTGAAAATAAAGATGATATATAACTGCATTACTCACTTACCTATTCACACATATGGTTTAATATGTTACATATAGATTCAAAACAAATACCAATATATTTCCAGATGGTTTCCTCTAGAACTTCAACCCTGCTCATTTAAGAGAAAAAATACCAAAAAAACTTATTTCAGGCATAGCAATACTCAAATATACTAAACTGAAACAATGACACAAAAGAGGAAAAAATAACTAAGAAACTAATCTTGAACACTGCTGCCACAATAAAAAAAATATTAATAAACAAAGCATGTTCCCCAAACCTAGTCCTCTTTTAATGTTCTCCAGCTCAGTGAATTGCACCATAACCCATCCAGATACTTCAGCCAAAAACCCAGAGGTAGCCAATGATATCTTCCTCTCCCTCACCTTCCATAGCTAATCCATCACCCAGTTCCACCTCCTGAACATCTCTTGAATTCACTTTTATTATTATTATTATTATTATTATTTCAGCATATTGTGGGGGTACAAAAGTTTAGGTTACATATATTGCCCTTGCCTCCCAACCCCCATTGAATTCACTTCTGTCTTCACTACCACCTTGTCCAAGATAATATCATCTTTCATCTGTACTACTCTAACAGTCTTCTTATTGGCCTCTCCCATCCCTACTCTTATCCCCTTTATAATCAGTTCTTCTTCTGTATAACATCAAGTCCTTTTTCTTATGGCACTTACCATAGTTGTAACTTTAAATTTCTTTCACTGAGAATTTGATTTATGCCTGCCTCCCCTGTTACACTGTAAATTCTGAGGGTAGAGACTGTATTTATTCACTCCTGTATCACCGTGGCCTGGAAGAGTGCCTCATTAATAAATAAATGCTAAATGATTGAATGCATGTCAAAGATTACAAATTTATGTATAAATAGTCTCAAACAAATAAAAATAAAGTGGGTATAAGGTTTACTGACCATCACAAGGAGTACCTATGTCATCAATTCTAGATCACAGATTTTCACATTTTAACTCTGAAATTGAAATGCATCTTACAATTAACACTTTTGGTCTGTTTAACTGACTATTTTTTCTCTTAGTGATCCATAAAATAACGATGCATCTTGGAATTTTTTTTTAATCTCATGACCTGATGAAATAAGTAAATCTACAATTCACCTGGTCCACTCAGTTCAAACCTGGTAATCTAGCCTCCCTTCTCCCTTGGCTACTACCCCATCCCCAACATTTAATAATTAAAAGAGCCTACTGGTTCTTTCACCAACAGCTCTCAAATCCATTCCTTTCCTCCATTCCCAATGTAATCACTCTCGATTATCTATCTAATTCCTTATTACCTCATATTTGGGCTCTTGCCATAGCTTCATTCATTTAGACATCTTTTTCAAATTTACTGTGTATCTACTATGTGCAAGAGAACTAAAGATACAAAGCAGTCTAGTTCCTGTCCTTCTCTCTAATCTCTTTCTCTTATAATTAGGCTTTGGGAATTTTGTTCATTTTATAACTCAATCTAGAATTATTTCCCTCCCAATTTCTACCTACCAAATCCCTAACCACTATTTAAATTCCAGACTAAAGCTCATCTTCTTCATGAAACCTTCCTTAGCTAATCTCTGTTCTCCATTTTAACACTGTAAAACATTCACATAAAATCTAATATATATTGGCTATATTTTCTGCTTCTGAAGGCAAGGTTTATATCTCATACATTCTGCTAGGGTACAAGGCTCCCTAAGAGCAGGGACTTTCATTGTCTCTTTTGCTCACTGCTATGTCCCCAACACCTAGAAGAGAGACTGTATTTATTCACTTCTGTAACACTGTGGCCTAGAGAAGGTGCTGCTCAGCAAGTATTTGTTGAATTAATATTCTTTATATATTTCAGGGTAGAGAACAAATCTTTGCAGCTGTGGTACAGTGGCGAGAGTCAAAAAGAACTGAACTAAATGACTAAAACTTTTTGAGCTTCAGTTTCTTCATCTGCTGAATGTAAATAATAGTCAATAGCTCACTGAGTTTTTATAAATAACTGAGTTAATGCTTTAAAAGCATCTAGTACAGAGTTGAAGACAAGAGGATATTCATCAATAAATATTTTGGTGATTTTGTGACAACAGTTAAGTAGTAAGAAGTATTCAATAAATGCCTACTAAATAAAATCCCAGAATAAATATTAAAAGTTTGAGTAATGTCTAGCTCCTTGTCATTTCTCAAATAAAGAATTCCATGAGTGAATTAATTCTGAAATATATTTAGCCCCAAATCTTAAGCATGGCTGAAATCATTTCAGATTAATTAGGAATAATCCCAACATGACATTGTGCAAGTATTAAGATTTACATTTTACTGATATACACAGATTATATTTGACCACTTAGAAAAGAATGATAATCTTAGTGTTTTTGTTTGTTTGTCTTGAGACAGGATCTCCCTCTGTTGCCCAGGCTGGAGTGTAGTAGCAGGATCATAGCTCACTGTAGCCTCAAACTCCTGGGCTCAAGCGATCCATCTTTGTATTAGAACCTCTCTAGTGCAATAATCAGAATAGAAAAGAAGCTGCAAACTCATATGAGTTACATGGTCCCCAGACAGCCAGGAAGTTCAAAATTTCTGTCTACAAAACATTAGTGAATAGTATACAATGCTGTTTATCAGAACTATCAAAATATCTAGAAATATTTCATGGGCAATTATCACAAATACCTTTTTCAATACATTTGCATTTCATTTTACAGAAAAAGAGCACCAATTAGATGGATTTTAAACTTTTTACTAAGTAATACAATTCCTTATTTGGCCACTTTTTAACTTAAATTTTACAGCTAATGAACTGATAATTCAATATGGCATCAGTTTATTGGACTAATTAGAAACTTCTCTGTTCAGGAAAGGAGCTTTATCAATTTGAAATTCAGAAAATACAGACTTTTACTTTTCAATGCCTTTCCAGTCCCTCCAGGTACTTTCAATGACTCATAATCTAATTATTATATTAATACAAATCACACGCAAGCAAGAAGGAAAGATCACTCCCTTGTGTCTATCTGCCATCAACTGACACAAAATCATTGCAAAAATTCCACTGGGGACATACGGTCCAAGCAGGAAAACAGAAGAAAATTTCTAAGTCAGATATAAAGAGCTGTAGGACGAGGTATTCTCCTCTAACTACAGAGTAGGAGTGAATCCCATGAGGAAAAACAATCAGTACAAAATGAAAATGTAAGCCAAAGAAATCATTTTAAAAAATAAACTCAATAAGCAGAATCCTGCTTGAGTTGGCTGTTGAGGGCTCTAATATTCATAGTCACGATATGTAAAAATGTATTCTAAACCCCCAACCTCAAAAGCCCTTAGATATGGTTGGGGAGGGAGGGTCTAAGATGAGCGAAAACCAAAGTGAATGAACGTTGACATTCAGATGGAAAGGCATTAATATATCCAAGTTAGTTTGTTATGGTTTGAAGCCGTAACAAAGACCAAAAAGGAAAAAGCTAGGAGTGAGCAGACTGAGATCCAGGGGATCTGTTTTTGTTGTTGCTGTTGTTGTTTTTGTTTTTCAATTTTGTGTGGGGTTTTTTGTTTGTTTGTTTGTTTGTTTTTAATGAGGAGAAACACGGCGACAGAGCACTGACATGGGGAAGGGGTCAAATGGATGCGATATCACAAGGGACAAGAAGATCATGCCTGGAACACCTAAGAAAAACACCAGGAAAGGGGGAACAGCTGCCCACAGTCAGGCTTACGGTTTGTCGTGTCTGGAACCCAGGACCGGGCGAGGAGGAGTCAGAAGACAAATGACACTAGAAAGGAGAGATGAGGGAGGCACCAAAACCCTCAGAGAACCCAGATGGTTGGCCAAAAGGTCTTCCCTGTGGGCAGGGCCCCTCAAGAAACCCGGTAATACAGGGAAAAAGAGACACTAAGTCCCAACCTCCTCGACTCCGCTGGCCTCGTCAAGACGATCTCTCACCGAAACAGGACTGGAGAACTACAAGAATGTGCAGGAGCCACCAGCCCGGGAATGCTCCAGCTCCAGCAGCAGCCAGCACAAATGCAGCCCTCACACACGCAGACGCTCCGACCTCGGCGCCGAAGCTACAGGTACCTCGAGCTCGCGGCCACCGTAGTTAGGGCAACGGCCTCCCCTTCAAACCTACCAGTTCAGTCACTTCCGGGGCACCAAAGTCTTCCGATTGGCGACAGCGATAGCAACAGCGTTCAGGCCTCTGCTGCGCTTACTTCATCTACCCCTTTTGTCCACCTATTCGCCACCCTTACCCCTAACCCACCAAGGCGGCAAGCGCACAACCGAGAGAAAGTACCCATCTTTAAACAGTCTCTCTAATAGAGAAACCACATTACGGCTGCCATAGTACCTGTTGAACACTTGGACTTCAACTCCCAGCACGCCACGCATCATCACTGCCTTGCCTCCGGCGCAGGAACTGCAAGATCCAGCATGCACTGCGACCCCCACTTCCCCAGACCACTGTAGACCTCAGACCAAGCCCCACTTTGATAAAATACCAGTCAGTATGCCCGCTTATCCTGTTGTGAAGGTACTCCAAGCCAAGCTATAGTTAGGACTATAGGTTATTTATAAAACATAAAGGGACGTGTGCACTCGTTTTCTGCTTTCAGATTATTTTCAAGGATCGAAACAGGACAGTCTGAAGAGGCTTTTTATGAAATGGAAATTATCTTCATTCCTAAGGAATGTCAACAGAAATACTAAATTCTGGCAAAATGTAATCCTATGTCGTTTTGCAGTACTGCAGATTTTTTTGGAGCAAGGACTACTAGACATGCTCCTGCATTGTATAGAAAATTATACTAAAGGCTAAAAGTAAAACATAAACAGTCTGTACTACCAGACTATGGAACCACATGGGAATGAAAGCCTTCCAGGATGCAGATTTGAAAAGTTCAAAACTAAACGGGTTGTTCAACTTTTTAATGTGTTTAGTGGTTTGAATTATTTTATTATTCTCACAAAAACAGATAATGTAGCTATTTATTTTCTACTCATGTGGTGAAGGAACCAAATAACCAATCAAAGGTATGATAGGATGACAAATGGAACATTTATTACAGGGAGTAAACAAAATAGTTGTTTTCTTGCCTGATTAGATAGCCTGTGGTTTCATATTTTGAAATACATAATTCTGTTCTGATTTTTTAGGAAAGATAACATGCATATAACAAGCTGTCTGAATGCCTCTTTGTAACTTCCATAAAGACTTGGATTAGAAGAATGAATATATTTTACTTCTGATATTGTATATTAACAGGTCATGAGAAACAATACTTGGATTCTTAAAATAAATATATGGTAATTAATACACAAAATTAATTAGTGTGTATACCACAAACATTGGTTTTCTATGGATTTCTCATAACAAATTTCAGTTGGTTAGACAAAAGGAGTAGAATGCTTTTCATTTTTACAACTTCAGGTAGCAGTCACAGAAGGACATTATATTCTGTAACTCTGTCATGGAATCAGCTACCCTATAAACTGCTTTGCAACTCCAGTGCGTTAAATTATGCAGCACTAGCAAGTAAATATTTAAAATCTATGATCATGGAAAACAGTCTGCTGTTTTCCATGCTTCTGTACCAAAACAATATAAATGCAGTGAGAGAGAACATTTCCATTAGAATGAATCAAAGGTAATGTTGATGAACTATAATTAGGTTATTTGATATTCATAGATGTTTGTAGTAAATAAACACAAAATTGCATCCACTTATTAGTGATGTTATTAAGGAAGCTTTAAAAATATGCTAAATATTTGATACACATATTTCTAAAGCAGTTTCAATGATCAATTGTGCAAATGAACATGGAAGAGAGTTTAAAAAGTACATAATTTATGTAACAGACTTTATGCTTTTTAAAAAGATTCTTGCAGCTGCAGAACTCAGCAATATTCTCTAAATGTGTCTCAGACTTTCTAATTCAGCCAATTGCCAACCACACAAAAATTAAAACTGGACAAGGTGTTCATTTCAGTGCATCAAATAAGTGATGGATGCTACGAGGGATAAATCACTCTGTATAGGCACTATAAGCTGATTCTGAAACACAGATAGTTTATATAATTAGGAAAGATTTAAAGGGAAATAAAAAGCAGGAGAGCTTTATCAGAATGGAAAACAGAGTAAACTATGTATAACACTGACTTTTAATGATCACTTATGCATTTGGTTAATTGGGACTCTATAATAGCTAATATGCCTTCTAAAAGACAGAAGCTGCATCTCAACTATCTGTGTCCCTCCCAGCTGTAAGTACAGGTCTTTGTACAAAGTAACTGGCTCTCAATAAATGTTTGTGGAAGTTCATAGTGATGACTAAGGCCCTGAAACTCTCTTCTCATTCATACTATGTAGTTTTAATGTAAGCTATTTCTAATATCTGTGCTTTATTTTTTTAATTAGCAATTCAGGTTATATAATAAAATAACTATAAAAACCATAATAGTTGAAAAATCAGAATGCCATGTTCAATAATCATGAAATACAGCAATTTACTACTTAGTATTTGCGTATATGTGTATGTACATATATGTATATAAAAATGTATAATATATAGGTAACATTTATCTTAAGTGTCTAAATGTGATCATATTCCAGGCATATACTTTGAAAGCATACCAGCCATTCTAATGCCATTTGATTGTGATGCAGCTTCAGATTTTTGTGAGTAAATTTTTAATTCTTAACTTCTACCAAGTATATTTCTTATCTGTCTCCCTCCTGGGCCAGGGAAAGATGAAGGTTCTAGTTAATAAGTAAATGTGTACCATGAATCATTGGGAATATTATGCTGAGAAAAGTTGAACTCAGCTTTGATGAGACGAATACCTTATAGACTTCTAAAGGCTAAAAAATTTTAAAGAAAACTTGGCGAAAATCTTTCCTCGTTTCCAAATGATGTTGTTTCTATCCCCTCCCCTGTATCTTAATCCTCTCTCTCCACTACCCTCTTTACCTCAGCCTACAAACATACACAGAATCCTCATAATTGTGAAAACACCTTCAGTGGACTCAGCTTCCCTCCTAAATGCAATATTATTCTGTATTACTTTTCCTTTCATAGCCGTAATTCAGCAAGTGCTACAATGTTGCCTTCAAATGCAGCATAGAATCTCTTCACAGCACGTAGTATTTACTAAAGATCCACAACTATGCTAGATCCTGGAAATATAAAGGAATTCAGGTCCTGAATTCCTGTGGTCCCACAGTACAGTGTGATAAATGTTATGATACAGGTATGAACAAGATACTAAAAGAACAAAGAAGCTCATTTTCTCTCAGATTGAGGGATTCCAGGGAGAGGGGGCAGAGCAAGATGGTCGAATAGAAACCTCCAGCAATCATCCCTCTACAAGAACACCAACTTCAACAACTATCCACGCAAGGAAGCACTTTCAGAAGAACCAAAAATCAGGTGAGTGGTCGTACCACCTGGTTTTAACATTATATCAAGGAAAGAGGCACTGAAGAGGGCAGAAAAGGCAATCTTGCATTGCCTATGCCACCATTCCCCCATCCCAGATAGTGCCTCACCAGCACACCAAATGGAGAGAGTGACTGGTGGGAGTTTGTATTGAAACCCAAGGTGGCCCTGGCCTCCGAATTCTGCCAGAGCCCATGGCAGGAACATTTAGACCAGCTTGGAGAGAGAAATCCTCTGCCCTGAAACCCAAATTCAGGCTAGCCCCACCACTAGCTGACAAAAGCAGCCCGGGGTTTTTCATAAGACAGGCCATAAAGGCTGCAGTGCTTGGGCAATTCCTGTTGCTGTGCTGGCTCAAAGCCAGTGAATTTGGGGTGCAGATGACCCATTGAGACAACAATGATGGTGGCAGCCATGCCATTACCTGTGTTACCTCCCCAACTACAGGGAGTCTTCTTCCACTTGGGGAAAGGGAAGAGTTCAGAGGACTTTGTTTTGCAACTTGGGTGCCAGCTTAGCCACAGTAAAATAAACTACCAAGCAAAATCTTGAAGCCCCTGAGTTTAGGCCTTAGTTCCTGAAAGGCATTTCGGGGCCCACCCTGGGTCAGAAGGAAACATGCTGCCCTGAAGAGAAGTACCTAGCCCTGGCGGGTTTCAACATCTGCTGACTAAAGAGCCCTTGGGCTTTCAATAAACATCAAAGGTAACCAGGCAATAGTCACCATGGGCTTTGGGTGAGACTGGGCTGGATTCAGGTGTGACCTGGTGCTGGTGGCCACGAGGGAGTGCCCATGTCACTCCTTCCACAACTCCAGCAGTCCAGCACAGACAGTAAGAGACTTTGCCTGGTAATCCAGGGGATTCTCCCATATATTACCCAAGGTTACCAAGGTGATACCACCAGGAGTCTGCCAGAGTCACAGCATTACTGGTTTGGGGGCACCCCCAGTACTGATACAGCTGCAGTGACCAAAGACTTAGATCATAATACTCAATTCCCTTTGAATACCTGGAAAGCCTTCTCAAGAAGAATGGGTTCAAATAAGCCCAGACTGTGAAGATAAAAACAAATACCTAACTCTTCAATGCTTAGACATCAGCAAACATCCACAAGCATCAAGAACACCCAGGAAAATATTACCTCACCAAATGAACTAAATAAGGTACCAGTGACCAATCCTGAAGCCATGGAGATATGTGAGCTTTCAGACAAAGAATTCAAAATAGCTGTCTAGAAGGAGCTCAGTGAACTTCAAGATAATACAGAGAAGGTATCAGAAATTTAACAAAGAGATTGAAATTAAAAAAAAAAATTCTAGAGATTATGAATTCAATTGACAAACTAAGAAATGTGTCAGAGTCTCTCAACAGCAGAACTGACCAAAGAAAAGAATTAGTGAGCTTGAAGACAATTTATTTGAAAATATACAGAAGAGAAAAAAGAATAAAAAAAAGGAATGAAGCATGCCTATAAGATCTAGAAAATAGCCTCAAAGGGCAAATCTAAGAGTTATCGGCCTTAAAGAAGAGACAATGAAAGAGATTGGGGTAGAAAGTTTATTCAAAGAAATAATAACAGAAGTTTCCAAACTGGAGAAAGATATCAATATTCAGGTACAAGATGGTCATAAAACACCAAGTGGATTTAACCCAAACAAGACTACCTCAGAGCATTTAATAATCAACCTCCCAAAGGTCATGGATAAAGAAAAAATTCTAAGAGAAGCAAGAAAAAAGAAAAAAAAAATAACATATAAAGGAACTCTGGGGCCGGGCGCGGTGGCTCACGCCTGTAATCCTAGCACTCTGGGAGGCCGAGGTGGGCGGATCCTTTGAGCTCAGGAGTTCTAGACCAGCCTGAGCAAGAGCGAGACCCCATCTCTACTAAAAATAGAAAGAAATTATATGGACAGCTAAAAATATATATAGAAAAAATTAGCCGGGCATGGTGGTGCATGCCTGTAGTCCCAGCTACTCGGGAGGCTGAGACAGGAGGATCGCTTGAGCCCAGGAGTTTGAGGTTGCTGTGAGCTAGGCTGACGCCACGGCACTCACTCTAGCCTGGGCAACAGAGTGAGACTCTGTCTCAAAAAAAAAAAAAAAAAAAAAAAAAAAAAAAAGGAACTCTGAAGACGTCTGGCAGCAGAGTTCTCAGTGGAAACCGTATAGGCCAGGAGAGAGTGGCATGACATATTCAAAGTGCTAAAGGAAAGAAAACCTTCACCCTAGAATATTATATCCTTCAAAAATACCCTTCAAACATGAAGGATAAATAAAGTCTTTCCCAGGCAAACAAAAGCTGAGGGATTTCATCAACACCAGACCCATCCTACAAGAAATGCTAAAAGGTGTTTTTCAATCTGAAAGAAAAGGGCATTAATAAATAACAAGAAATCATCTGAAGATACACAAGTAGCTGGTAACAGTAAGTACACAAATACAGAATGCTCTGTTGCTGTAATTGTGGTGTGTAAACCACTTATATCTAGAGTACAAAGACTAAAAGACAAACCTATCAAAAATAACTACAACTTTTTGAGAAAGATAGTATAAAAAGATATGGATGGAAACAACAAAAAGTTAAAAAGGGGATATGGAGTTAAAGGGTAGAGTATCTGGTAGATTTCTCTTTTCTTACTTATTTGTTTGTAAGCAGAGTTGTCATATGTTTAAAATAATTGGTTATAAAATGTTTTTTGCAGGCCTCATGGTAACCTCAAATCAAAAAACCCACAACAGATACAAAAAAAATAAAAAGCAGGAAATTAAAACACATTAACAGAGAAAATCACTTTTAACAAAAGAAGACAGGAAGGAAGAAAGAAAGAGAGGACCACAAAACAATCAGAAACAAATAACAACATGGCAATAGTTAAGTCCTTGCCTTTCAATAATACCATTGAATGTGAATGAACTAAATTCTCCAGTTAAAAGACACAGAGTGGTTGAATGGATTAGAAAATAAGAGCCAACCATATATGGTCTGCAAGAAACACACTTCACCTATAAAGACACACATAGACTGAAAATAAAAGGATGAAATAGGATATTCCATGCAAATAGAACCATAAAAAGAGCAGGAATAGCTATACTTCTATCAGATAAAATAGATTTCAAGACAAAAAAATGTAAAAGAGATATAGAATGTCATTATATAATGATAAAGAGGTCAATTCAGCAAGAGGATATAACAATTCTAAATATATACACACCCAACACTGAAGCACCCAGGTCTATAAAGCAAATCTTATCAGAGGTAAAGAGAGAGATAGACCTCCAGTACAATAATCACTGGAGACCTCAACACTCCACTTTCAGCTTGGACAGAGCATCCAGACAGAAAATCAGCAAAGAAACATTGTATTTAATCTGCACTATAGACCAAATGGACCTAATAGATATTTACAGAATGTTTCATCCAACAACTGCAGAATATAAGTTCTTTTTTTTTTTTTTGAGACAGAGTCTCACTCTGTTGCCCAGGCTAGAGTGAGTGCCGTGGCGTCAGCCTAGCTCACAGCAACCTCAAACTCCTGGGCTCAAGCGATCCTCCTGCCTCAGCCTCCCGAGTAGCTGGGACTACAGGCATGCGCCACCATGCCCGGCTAATTTTTCTATATATATATTTTTAGTTGTCCACATAATTTTTTTCTATTTTTAGTAGAGACGGGGTCTCGCTCTTGCTCAGGCTGGTCTCGAACTCCTGACCTTGAGTGATCCACCCGCCTCGGCCTCCCAGAGTGCTAGGATTACAGGCGTGAGCCACCGCGCCCGGCCAAGAATATAAGTTCTTCTCCTCAGCCCATGGATCATTCTTAAGGATAGAACATATGTTAGGCCACAAAGTAAGTCTTTAAAATATTAAAAAAACTGAAATCATACCAGGTATTTTCTCTGACCACAATGGAATAAAACTAGAAATCAATAATAAGAGGAACATTGGAAAATATGCAACACATGGAAATTAAACAATATGCTCCTGAATGACCAGTGGGACAATGAAGAGATTAAGAAGGAAATTTAAAAATTTCTTGAAACAAATGAAAATGAAAATACAACATATCAAAATAAATGGGGTACAAAAAAAGCAGTAATAAGAGGAAAGTTTATAGCAATAAGTGCCTACATCAAAAAAAGTAGAAAATCTTCCAATAAACAACTTAACAATGCATCTCAAAGAACTAGAAAAATAAGAGCAAACCAAACCCAAAATTAGTAGAAGAAAATAGATAATAGATATCAGAGCAGAAATAAATGAAATTGAAGCCCAAAAAATACAAAAGATTAATGACACAAAAAGTTGGTTTAGAAAAGATAAACAAAATAGATACATGTTTTGTCAGACTAAGAAAAAGAGAAAAAAGACCCAAATAAAAAAATCAAAGATGTAAAAGGAGACATTACAACTGATACTGCAGAAATCCAAAGTATCATTAGAGACTACTATGAGCAACTATATGCCAATAAATTGGAAAACCTAGAAGAAATGGATAAATTCCTAGACACATACAACCTACCAATATTAAACCAGGAAGAAATCCAAAATATGAATAAACCAATAACAAGTAATGAGATAGAAGCAGTAATAAAAAGTCTCCCATCAAAGAAAATCCCAGGACCTGATGGCTTCACTGCTTAATTCTACCAAGCATTCAAAGAAGAACTAATACCAATCCTACTTAATTTATTCCAAAAAATCAAGGAGGGACTACTCTCAAACTCATTCTATGAGGTCTTATCACCCTGATACCTATAGTTATAGGCCAATATCTCTGATAAACATAGATGCAAAAATCCTCAACAAAACTAGCAAACCGAATTCAACAACATATTAAAAATGTTATTTTTTATGAACAGGTGAGATTGGTCCCAAAGTGGCAAGGATGGTTCAACATATGCAAATCAATCAATGTGATACATCGTATCAAGAGAACGAAGAACAAAAACCATATGATCATTTCAATTGATGCTGAAAAAGCATTCGATAAAATTTCGGCATTCCTTTATGATAAAAATTCTCAAAAAAAAAAAAACTCGGTTTAGAATGAACATACCTGAACATGATAAAAGCCGTATATGACAGACCCACAGTGAGTATCATATTGAATAGGGAAAAACTGAAAGCCTTTCCTCCAAGATCTGGAACAAGACCAGGCTACCCATTTTCACTACTGTTATTTAACATAGTACTGGATGTTAGAGCAATCAGACAAGAGAAAGGGCATCCAAATTGGAAGTAGAGAAGTCAAATTATCCTTGTTTGCAGATGATATGATCTTATATCTAGAGAAACCTAAAGACTCCACAAAACAACTATTAGAACTTATAAACAAATTCAGTAAAGTTTCAGGATACAAAATGAGCATACAAAAATTAGTAACATTTCTATATGCCAAGAGTAAATAATCTGAAAAATAAACCAAGAAAGTAATCCCATTTATAATAGCTACAAATAAAATAAAATACCTAGGAATAAACTTAACCAAAGAAGTAAACAATCTGTATAATGAAAAACATAAAACAATGATGAAAGAAATTAAAGAGGACACAAAAAAAATGGAAAGATATCCCATGCTCATGAATTGGAAGAATCAATATTGTTAAAATGTCCATCCTACTCAAAGCAATCTACAGATTTAGTGCAATCCCCATGAAAATACCAATGACATTCTTCACAGAAATGGAATTAAAAAATCCTAAAAGACCCAGAATAGCCAAAGTCATCCTGAGCAAAAAGAACAGAGCTGGAGGGATCGCATTACCTGACTTAAATTGTACTACAGAGCTGTAGTGCCCAAAACAGCATGGTATTGGCATAAAAACAGACACATAGATCAGTGGAACAGAAGAGAGAACCCAGAAATAAATCCACACATCTATAGTGAACTTATCTGTGACAAAGGTGCCAAAAACATACAGTGGGGAAAGGGCAGTGTCTTCAATAAATTGTGCTTGGAAAACTGGATATCCATATGCAGAAGAATGAAACTAGACTCTTATTTCTCACCATATACAAAAATCAAAATGGGTTAAAGTCTTAAATCTAAGACCAGAAATTATGAAACTACTAAAAGAAAACACTGGGGAAACATTTATGACACTGATCTGGGCAATGATTTCTTAAGTGATACCCCCAAAGCACAGGCAACCAAAGCAAAATTGGACAAATAGGATCACATCAAGTTAAAAAGTGTCTGTCCAGCAAAGGAAATAAACAATCAACAAAGTGAAGAGACAACCCACAGAATGGGAGAAAATATTTGCAAACTACCCATCTGACAAGGGGCTAATAACTAGAATATATAAGGTGCTTCAATAACTCATTAGGAAAAAGTCAAATAATCTGATTTTTAAAAGGACAAAGGATCTAAATAGATATTTCTCAAAAAAAGACTCACAGTTGGCCAACAGTTATGTGAAAAACTGTCACATCAGTAATCATCAGAGAAATGCAAATCAAAACTACAATGAGATATCATCTCACCCAGGTAAAATGGCTTTTCTTTTTTTTTTTTAAAGACAGAGTCTTGCTCTGTCACCCTGGCTAGAATGCACTGGTGTCATCATAGCTCACTGCAACATCAAACTCCTGGGCTCAAATGATCCTCTTGCCTCAGCCTACTGAGTAGCTAGGACTACAGGTACATGCTACCATGCCCGAATAATTTTTCTATTTTTTGTAGAGACAGGATCTCACTCTTGCTCAGGCTGGTCTTGAACTCCTGAGCTCAAGTGATCATTGTGCCTCAGCCTCCCAGAGTGTTAGGATTATAGGAGTGAGCCACCACACCTGGACTAAAATGGCTTTTATCAAAAAGACAGGCAATAACAAATGCTGGTGTGGATGTGGAGAGGGGGGAACCCTCATACACTGTTGGTAGGAATGTAAATCAGTGCAACCTCTATGGAGAACAATATGGAGCTTCCTCAAAAAAGGGAAAATAGAACTACCATATGATCCAACAATCTCATTGCTGTGTATATGTCCAAAGAGTGGAAAATCATTGTTTTCAAAAAGATGTCTGCACTCCCATGTTTATTGTAGCACTATTCACACTAACCAAGATTTGGAATCAACCTAAGTATCCATCAGCAGATGAATGGATAAAGAAATCATGGTACATATACACAATGGAATATTATGTAGCCACAAAAAGTTGAAATCCTGCCATTTGAAACAACTTGGATGTAATTGGAGAATATTAAGTGAGATAAGCCACACATAGACAAATATTGCATGTTCTCACTCATATGTGGGAGCTAAATATTAGGTCATTGAATATGAAATGTCTGATATCAGATCAAAACTTTATTTTTTTATATCTCAAACAAGAAGCAATACAATTAATCAAAGTATGTGCCTAAACTATTGACACAGTGTTGTCTTCTTAACTGTACCTTGTTTATGCCTGCAGTGAAGAGAGGGAGTGGCAATGAAATCGTGAAAGGTGTTTTCCACAGCTTGTTGAGAATTGGATATTTTTCCTTCCAAGAAGTGGTCCAAAGCCTAGAAGAAGTGGTGGTCAGTTGGTGCAAGGTCTGGTGAATATGGTGGATGGCAGAGAGTTTCCAAGTCCAGCCACTGTAGTTTGAGCAGCATTGTTTTTTTTTTTTTTTAATTCATCTTATTGTTATGGGGGATACAGAATTGCAGGTTACATACGTTGCCCATGTACCGCCTTTCCCCCCAAGTCAGAGCTCCAGGCGTGTCTGTTCCCCAGATAGTGCGCGTTGCACCCATCATGTAGGTATATATCCCTCCCTTCCCCACCCCCCCCTTCCCAAGTCAGCACCATTGTTTATGCGACATGTGGTCGAGCATGTCTTGAAAGAGGACTGGCCTGTCTCTATTGACCAATCTTGGTTGCTTAATCACAAACATCCTCATCATTTCATTGAATTGGTTGCAGGAGACATCTGCTATAATCAATTGATCAGGTTTCTTGAAGCTGTAGTGGATAATACCAGTGTTGGACCACCAAACAGACACCATTAGCTTTTTTTGATGAATATCCGGTTTTGAACTGGGTTTTGACACTGCATCTTTATCCAACCGTTGTGCCGAATGCTTGTTATTGTCAGAAAGCATCCATTTTTCATCACATGTAACAATACGGTATAGAAATGGTTCTCCTTTATGTTGTGACAGCAAAGAAAGGCAAGCTTCAAGACAATTCCTCTTCTGAGGCTCGTTTAATTCATATGGAACTCATCTATCCAGCTTCTTTACCTTGCTGATTTGTTTCAAATGGTCCAATATTGTTGGAATAGTAACTAAGAATCTTTCTGCTAATTCATGAGTAGGTTGAGATGGATTCGCTTCCGCTATAGCTTTCAGCTCATCATTATCCACCTTTGGTCTCAAGTTGCCCACGTGGCTCATTTTCAAGATTCAAATCACCAGAACAGAACTTCTCAAACCATTTATGTACTGTGCGTTCATTAGCCACATCCTTTCCAAACACTTTGTTGATTTTTCAAGTTGTCTGCACTGCATTGGTTCTACATCGGAACTCATATTTGAAAATAACGTGAATTTTTTACTTATCCATGGTTTCACAAAATTTTTTTTGAAAGATAATCACAAGCCAAAATGTGCTTTTGAAAGACTGAGAATGTATCTTCACAACAAAAATAAAACAAGAAGTGTCAAAGTGAAATGTTAGAGGTATCAACTGTCAAACTTAGTACTTAAGGAAATTCAGCATTTCATATTTAACCTAATATTAAAAACAATTGATCTCACGGAGATGGAGAGTAGAATGATGGTTACAAGATGTTGGGAAGGGTAGTGGGGAGGAGAGGATAAAGTGGGGATGGTTAAAAGGTACAAAAATATAGTTAGATAGTTAAATACAGGGTGTCCCAAAAGTCATCATTAATAGGAAAAATGGGAAATTATAGCTAATGTAACTTTATTTACAAGCAAATATTTTGTAAAATTTTGTAACGAATATTTTGCAAATGATATTAAAAGTGTGGCCCGCAGATTTCTGAGGTTACCAAGATCCTTTTAAGAGATCCACAGCCAAAACTATTTTCATAATACTTCTAAGACATTATGTCATTTTTGCTATGTTGACTTTGCACTGATGTTGCAAAAGCGTTGGTGAGTAAAACTATTGGAAACTCATCGTGAATCAGGGCACCCCATTTTTATTATTCACTGCCATGCACTCAAAGTAAAAAGATGCCACTTTCTTTGTGAATGTCACTGATAAAGCAATAAACATTGATCTTATTGAATCTCAACTCTTAAGTGCAAGGTTTTTTGGTGACAAAATAGGAAGTGTGAGTAGATCACTTCTGCTCCATACCAAAGTGGGATGGTTGTCTTTGAGGAAAAGCACTTGTGTGATTTTTGAATTGCCAGCTAAACTAGACAATTTTTTCTTGGAGTGTCATTTTTACATGAAAGAGTAAATAACAGACAAACTATGTTTGTTCAGATTTGGCATTTCACAAAAATTTTTTCACAAATGAAGTGAGCCTGTTACTTCAAGGAAAACAACACAGTATGTATATATATATATATATATATATATATATATATATTTTGCTGATGATAGAATTTTGAGCCTTTAAGTGAAAATTAGAATATTGGAAAATTGTATCTGCTAAAATGAACTTGCCAACTTCCAAATACTAAAGACTTTTCTGACTAGAAAAATGCACAGGTGAGGCACTTTCCCACCTTAGAGTTTTTGCACTAAGAATTCTCTGCCTGCAATTCTTTTCCCTCATATCTGCTAGTCGCATTTGCTTACCTCCTTTAAATCTTCATTCACATGTCACCTTCTAAATGAGCCTTACCCGAACCCCCAATTTAGAATTGCAATCCACCCCTCAGGACTCTTGATCCTCCCTTCTATCCTCTGTTCTCCTTCCATTCTCTATGCACATAGAACTTAGCACTTCCTAGCATCCTACATAATTTCCTTATTTTAGTTTTTATTTATTCTTTGTCTCGACCCACCAAAACATAAGCTCCTTGAGAGAAAGAATCATTGTTTTTGTTCGCTGATGTAACTCAAGCCTGTAAGACTGTACCTAGAATGTTGTAGGCCGCACATACATATTCATAAATTAACAGATGTTTGTAATAATATTTTGTGTAAGTATATTCATAAAAATTTAAGATTATACATCAAACTGTTAAAGGTCATTATCTTGGTTGCAATATGTTTCCTCACAGTTATGTTTTTCTCAAACCTGAGTTATTTTTAAAGTAGGTATTTATATATATACACAGACATACATGCATACATACATACATGTATGCACATATATATTAATACAAAAGTATACACACACATACATATATACTAAATACATTTAGCCCGGCTCAAATTGCCATCTCTGATGCAAAACCTTCATCATTCAGAAGTTATTCTTCTTTGATGTCACCATAAGACTTTGTGTTTTTATTAAGTGCTGTTCACATTCTGCCTTGTTTTACCATTTATTATGTACATGTTTGTCTCTCTCAGTACATTTGAAGCTCCTTACTGGCGAGACAATGTCATGTTCACATAGGCACGTACCCAATTGAATTTTTGACTGGCCATGCCTCAAAGACTAAACATTATAAAAGCTAGGAGGATTCATTTAAAAAACTGGCATTTGGAATTCAGTAGCATAGACTTCGTGAAGTTATTAAGCAAATAATAACTTTTAACTTAGTACTAGGACTAAATAAACATGATCCTTTTCAGCTTTTGTGTTTCTGTAAAGAAGTCAAAAAGAATAAATATCAAGAGGAATTCTTTCTGGCTAGCTTTTTACTTAAAATATATAAATCTAAGGCCTTTATAATTATATTTAAAAACAATAGCTTTTGTGATATCAAGATTTAATATTAATATCAACTTCATATTAATATTAAGTGAGTAACCCTCTTTCTGAACTTACCCCCAATTCAAAGTTTGAGACCTGGTTTTTGGTTCAAGTGACAAACTGCCAATGTTATATGCTTTCTTCTTCCTCCAAGCCTCACCCAATTCCTGAGTCTCCAAACACCAAAAATAGTTAATCCTCTGTCAAGACAGAGAGAGAGAGAGAGAGAGAGAGAGAGAGATGCTATTTTTAGATTCAGAAGAATCTGAAATTGGGCCAGGCTGAAATTTAGACTAACAGAAGGAATGTTTATGAGCAATATTTGACTTAGTCTTTCAGTGTAAGAAAGAAAAAAGAACATGGGCTTGTTTAAAATGTTTATAAACAGTTCATAATTACATGGAAATGTGCCTTACGTTTTCATGGCAAGTGAAAACAACTGGATAAAAAATTATACTTGTAAAATAGTCACAATTCTGTTAAACAAACAAACAAAATTACACTTAGAAGAAAAGATACCGAGAAATACAAACCAAAATGTTGACAATGATTGCATTTAAATGGTGAAACTTTGAATAATTCTTTTTTCCTATTGCTTTTCTACACTTCAAAACTTATTTACAATCTGTACATATTTATTTTATAATTGAAAAATAGTAACTTTCAAAAGAATGAGAGGAATAAAAAAAAAGGAAAGAAAGAAAGTGTGAATTTTAGAGTCATACTGATGAGAGTTCAAATCACCAAAAAGTAAAGACGTTTTAGACAAGCCAAGGAGTGTAATAATATTTAGTACCTACTGGGTTCCAGGTGCCTTAAACATAGCAGTTCTGCCACTAGTCCCATGCAAAAAGAACTGCTATTCTATGTCCCCATGCTTTAGAGGGGACACATACACTATACTAACACACACAAGATACTAAAATCTTAAGAGTATCTTTGCCATTCTCTAACTGGCACTCAACAGTGGCCCAGTGCAACCCCCAACCCTAAACATCTGTTCTCATAACTAGCATTGTTCAGGGCCCAGAGAAATGTTTCTCTGCCCTGAAGAAGGAAATGGTGTTCAAATGTTGTAATGGTTTGTGGATTTTGCTGGTGGCAACATCAAAGATAAACACTGTTTCAGAAGTGTGGAGAGGATTTGAGCAAAATGCCAGGTAAGAAAAAAACTAATTAATTAACTGGTCAAATCCTTCCTCTCAGTATGAATACAATAGATTCTTCCATAGTAAAGAATTATTTCCCAGGAGAGTCAATCATCCACTCTCTTGCTTCTGTTCATATTCCAATTTGTGGTTTCTGGGTATTCATGAATTAGCATGGTATTTATAACAGTTTGTATATGGTGACTGTGGTAGGCAATCTTCTAAAATGGTCTCCAATGATCCCCATCTCATTTTTATTCCCTTGTGTTATCACTTCCTCCTGAGTGTGGACTGGACCTCGTGGATTATTTCTATCAAGTAGAGTACAGCAAGTGACAGGATGTCCCTTTCGTGATTAGGTTTTAAGAGACTATGACTTCCATCTTGCTAACATAGTCTCTCTGTTGCCTTCTTGGCTCACATGCTTTGATGAAACAAGCTGCTATTAATGGACAGGCCCACACAGCAAAGAACTGAGGGCGGCCTAGGACCAGCGGCCAGTGAGGAACTTAGGCCCTCAGTCCAACAACCTGCAAAGAACTGAATCCTGTCAACAACCACTGAATGAACTCGGGAGCATATTCTTCCCAAGTCATGCCTCTCCAAGACCTTGGCCAACACTTTGATTGCAGCCATGTCAGAGACTATGATGTGGAGGACCCAGCTAAGCTATGCCCAGATTCCTAACCCACAAAAATTGTGAGGTAATAAATACTGTTCTTAGAAGTATATCCGTGTAAATCTAAACATGAAATATTCATGAAGTAGGTTACCAATTCTTTACATTAGCAACCAGATGGACAGTGAACATTAACACTGCAAATAGTTTTATCTTTATAAATATATTTAATAAGGTTTACATAAATTTTCAAAATATTGAATAAAATTCAGTTTTACTTGAATAATTTTTATTCTTATTAATTAAAATATTTTTTGCCTTTCAATTTTAATAAATGAAATTAACAATTTTAGAAGAAAATTAACTCTATGAAAATAATAAAATAATGTGTAAATTTATATTTATTTTAATTTATAGCTTTATAAAATTTATACAAGTCTTATAAACTTATACTTTTTTGTTTTTTAATTCTTTAGGCTATTACACAATTATAATTATGTAAAAATATTGATTATAATAACATGTTTATTTTACTGAAATAAAGGCAAGAAAATTAATCCTATGGAATAAGCATGTATTAGGGTTGAATTGTGTGTCCACCTGAAACTCATGTTGAAATCCTAAGCCCTAGTGCCTCAGAATGTGAACTGTTTTGGAAATAGAGTAATTGCAGATATAATTAGTTAAGGTGAGGCAATACTGGAGTATTGTGAGCTACTAATCCAATATAACTGGTATCCTTATAAACAGGGGAAATTTGGACACAGACATGCACACAGGGATAACTCCACGTGACATTTGGAATTATACTTTCACAAGCCAAGGAACTATCAGAAGCTAAAAGAGAAGCCTGGAACATATCCTTTTCCAGCTCCTTCAGAGGGTTTGTGGCCCTGCTGATGCTTTGATCATGGACTTCTCGCCTCCAAAATTGTGCGACAATAAATTTCTGTTGGTTAAGCCACTCAGTTTGTGGTACTTTGTTATGACAGCCCTAGCAAACTAATATAGCATGCATTAATTTATAAATTATGTATGTCTTTCTTTTATTGCCAATCCAAACATTGCCAGTCCATCAACAGGATACACAAACACAATAATGATTAATCTCAATCATCTTTGATATTTTGATGGCATTCAATTACATAAAACCATAAGTTTAAGCATATTTCGCAATTTGTTAGTATAAAGGTATATTTTTGGCAAGCTAGGAAGATAGAATATTATAGTTTTAGCTCTTACATTTAGGTCTTTGATCCATTTTGAGTTCCTTGGGTATATAGTATGAAGTAAGATTTCATTCTTTTGTGAGTGGATATCCAGTTGTCTTAGCATCATTTGTTGAAAAGATTATTCTTTCCCCACAAAATTGTGTTGGCATCCTTGTTGAAAATTAATTGCCAATAAATGTGTATTCTGGACTTGCAATTCTATTCTCTTGATATATATGTCTATCTTATGCCAGCACCACACATTTTGATTACTGTAGCTTTGCAATAGGTTTTGAAACAGGGAAATGTCAGTCCAACTTTGTGCTTTTTCAAGACTGTTTTGGCTCTTCTGGGTCTCTTGCATTTCCATATGAAGTTTAGGATAATCTTGTCAATTTCTTCCCCCCCTCAAAAGCCAGCTAGAATTCTGATAGGAATTACATTGAATCTATAGCTCAATTTCAGGAGTGTAGGTATCTTAACAGTATTAAATCTCCCAATCCATGAACATAGATATCTTCTGATTTATTTAAATCTTCTCTAATTTCCTTCAATGATTTTTGTAGTTTTTGCATAGAAATGTGTAGAAATCTTGGACTTCTTGTGTTAAAGTTATTCCTAAGTATTTTATTTTTTATTCTTTTGAAGGGTTTTTGTTTGTTTGTTTGTTTTTTGTTTTGTTTTGCTTTTTGGTAGAAATGGAGCCTTGCTATATTGCTCAGCCTGGCTGGTTTTGAACTCCTGGGCTCAAGTGATCCTCCCACCCCAGATTTCCAAAGTTCTGGGATTACAGGCACGAGCCACCACACCTGGTCTATTTTATTCTTTTTGATGTTACTATAGATGGAACTGTTTTCTTAATTTCATTTTCAGATTATTCACTGCTGTATAGAAAAATAATTGCTTGTATATTAATCTTGTATCCTACCACCTTGAGTTACTTATTTATTAACTCTAACAATTTTTGTGGATTCCCTTCGATTTATTTTCTATGCGTATGATGTCATCAGCAAACAGATAGTTTTGCTTTTTTTCTTTCCAATCTGGATGTGTTTTATGTCTTTTTCTTACCTAATTGTCTTGGCTAGATCCTCGAGTACAATGTTGAATAAAAGTTACAAGCGCAATATCCATATCTTGTTCCTGGGGAAAGCTTCTTAGCTGTTTGAGTTGGGGCAAGATGTCTAACTTCTCTGAGCTCAGTTTACTCATTGAAAAATGAAAATAATAATAGTACCTCCTTTATATGGTTGTTTTGAAGATTACAAGACTCAATATAAGTAAAGTACCTGGACCAGTAATGGACATATATTGTCTGCTCTTACTGTGTTCACTTTACTAAACATCATATATACTGTCATCATCATTCTTAGTGTTAACAGCCAAGTCAGATAAATTTCAAAGAATAATTGCTAAACATGAGTATTTGTGTTACGAATTGTAACTATTATAGTAAACGTATATTTCGTCATGCAAAGTATAGCATGAAAGTTGGGCAGATTAAATTTATCCAGAAAGTTGATTCCAGTATTATTTATGGGAGAATATTTGGCATAGAAACAGAATGAATTAAATAGAATTCAAGGAGTTGCCAGTAGATGGCTCTCTTAATTTGCTATTTTATTTTCAGTTCAGCTTTGTGCTTTTGTATGTCAAGTCACACCACCAAAAAACTCCTAACGAATGGGGCAGAAATGACTCTCCAGTTCATTTGCCTTTCTTCTGGTAGAATTTATCGCCCACAGTTATAAATGCACTTGCAGAGAAACCTCCTCAATTGTTAGCTGTATTTTTTAAATGTTGTTATTTTTTGTTTGTACTTAATAAAACATGAGGGAACATTTTTGAAAATGTTTTAAGTTGGAGCCCAGACTGTCAATTATTTTTATCTATCCTGATAGGTAGGTGAACATAATTTGTTTTTTAAATTTTTCATGGACAATGAACTTCCAGTTTTTCTTGCTAGCTCATTTCTTTATCATAACTGCAGACTTGGCTAATTCTTCCCTCAGTTTTTCTCTGCATTATAAAGCCAACTAATGACGTATGCAAATCTATCTTTTCTTTCTTTTTTTTTTTTTTAATTTAGAGGCAGAGGTCTCACTATGTTGCCCAGGTTGGCCTCGAACTCCTGGGCTCAAGCGATCCTCCCACCTCAGCCTCCCAATTAGCTGGGACTACAGACACAAGGCACCATTCCTGGTAAGTCTATCTTTTCCTTAATATATCAGTTAGTTGTTCAGGACCTTTTTGTTCCCACAGCATTTGGCCTTTATTTTACTATATTGTCATTTATTGGCATTGATTACTTTTACTACTAGTTCTTCAAGTGATTGGTGAAGATATACCTTATTCTCCAAGATATTTCTTGGTATGACAGATATATCCAGATGTTCACTAGGTAAACCTTACAACCTATAGACTTCATAGCCCTATCCTGTCTAGAACTGTTTCTGCAAAGTTCTAGGACTTATTTTCTCAGAATTATGTCCCTAAACTCCTAAATATGCCTGTGCTCTGTGGTTCCATCCCATCCTAGGCCAGTTCAGAGGGAAAAATAGAGTCTTCACTGGTTTTACAAGAAACCTACTTGCACCCAAACACTTAACAAAGATCTGAAAGGTCCCAGAGAGGGGTCACAGGGCAAGGTGTTTGGTCTTTCATTAGTTGGAACAGTTATTTGGTTTCACTTCTTATTTTCTCTGCTTTGTTTCTCTCCATTTCATCCCTGTATCTCTGGACTTAAAAAACAAACGCAACCATATTCTCCACAGCATGGTTCTGCCAAAAGTCAGACCTCAAGTTCCTCAGACTCCTCAACTGATCCTATGGGTAACTAAAGCTAGATGGCTCTTCAGATATGTCTTGAATAGAAGAGACCAGGCCTTTGATCAGTTTTTGGATGCAAGCTGTCCCCAGGGAAGAGACATAAACTTGAGGAGGCACCTCTCTTTGTCTAAGGGCAATTCTCAGAGACAGACTCAACTTTGAACCATAAGCAGCCAACACTCCCAAAAGCTGGAGGAAACCAGTGCTTTGATCCTAAAAGTGGCATCTGGGTGGTACACAGTGGAATATACTTCAGAATCTAACTTCAGAAGAAAAAAATGAGACCCAAGCTGCAAGAAATATAGAGATAGGGAAACCCAACAACATTATTTGAGTCCCTCAGCACATCTCTGTCACTGGAATTCCTAGTTATGTGAGCCAATAGGTTCCATTTTCTGCTTAGGCTGTTGGCAATTAGGTTTCTGTCACTTGCAAGTGAAAGTCTTCTGATTAACAAGCTCTCATGTTTGAAGAAAGCAATAATCACTATTTTCTACTTCCAGTACTTATCATATTGTTAATATTCTAATTTATTTGTTTATACATCTCTCTCTCTTACTAGACTGTAAATTCCTTATAGGATCATATTTTATTCATCCTATCTCTAGCATCTATAGCAGTGCATAAATAAAGGAAATCATGAGTAAATATTTGTTGAATTAATCAATAAGAAAATGCCAAAATGATAGACAATGCATGGGCAAAGACATAGGTGCATTCTAGAGCACATTAAGTAAGGAAAGTGTTTCAAAAGTTGACTTGAAAAGCACAATATTTGAGGTCTCAGGGTTCACATTCTCTCTGAGCCCTATCTAAATTGGAGTTTAACCCAAGAAACTCAGATTCTTTAACATTAGATAGCTTTAAGCTAGGTTCGGTGGAATGCTTATTCCCTCTTAAAATGTAGTTTTTGCTTTCACTATAATTCTGGGCTCCATGTCCGTTCTTGGTCCATTGATTCATTCGGTCCCAGACCCTGGGTTGGACTCAGAATATAGCTGTGAGTATGATAGAAAACCCTGCCCCCAGGGAGCATAGATTCTTAAAAAGGCAGGAAGATTTTAAACAAATGGTCACAAATACAAGGTATTACATTGTAACACCTTTTATATTACAAAAGGTAATTATTAGAGTGCATAGCAGGGAAAGATAACCTAAATTGTGAGACTAGGGAAATTGTCACTAGGAAAGTGACACTTGAACCAAAGGAAGAATAGAAGTTAGCTCCATAGAATGAAAAGGAAACAATATAAAGTAAAAGAAATAGCAGGGCAAGAGTCTGAAGTGGCAGGCAAACGCCAGGTTTAGGAAGGTCCCTAGCAACTCTTGTATCCATCTTGTCACCATGAAAGGAGTCAGCATAATAGGACAGGTTAAGTTGTTTGAACTTTACCTTAAGAGCACAAGGAAGTCTTTGTAAGGTTTGAAGTTGAGAATAAGATGTTGATCAAGTGTTTATTAAGTGCCACACCTTATTCTAACTGCTTACTTACTAACGTGACAGGTACTGTTCTAAGTACTTTACATGTGTCATTATCTTCATGACATTATATGGTAGTTCTCTGGGATTGTCATTTTACAGTCTAGCAACTTGCTCTCTGCCTCTCTCAAAAGGGACATGACTGGTTTTGAATTCAGAATGGAAAGTGGATTGAAAGAGAGTATAGTTGGGATGATTTGGGTTATAAATTATAGAGAACTTAACAGAAAATGGCTTAGACAATTGAGAAGTTTATTGGCTTATATAGCTGAAAGTTTAGAGGTAAGATGAACTCTGGAATGATTCCTTTCCATTTCTCTTGTTTGACTTCTGTAGTATCTACTTTATCTTGTGGTTGACTCTCCTCCTGATCCTAAGATGGCTGTAACAGTTTCCATATTTCTTTGCTCACGTCCAGCAGGAAGAGAATGCCTCTCTTGGAGGGAGAAACTTCCTTTCCAGAAGCCCCCAACAAACATTTTATTGTGTCTCATTCGCCCACTGGCATGGTCACAGGAATAGATGAATTCACTAACTCAGTAGGAATTCAACAGGAATGTACTAAGTAGCTAAGCAGAATCCACACCTGGAACTGAGGGTGAGGTTAAATCTCACCCAAATCAGATAGTTGAGAATGGGAAAGGGGTGTTTCCCAAAAGGAAATTTTGAGTACTGCTACCAAGAAAGAGCAGAAATGGATACTAGGCAGCAAACACAAGCATCTATTATAGGGAGTAAGACTTGAGTCAGGAAGCCAGTTAGAACACTTTTGCAGTAATCCAAGTGAGAGAGGAGACTGGCCTGGACAAGGCGAGTTCAGTGAAGGTTGAAGGAAGTAGACAGATTCAAGTGATGCTAAGAGGTAGAATGGATAATACTTGATAACTAATTGGCTGAGAATTATAAAAAGTGGGGGAACTAGTTAAAGATGACTCCAAAATTAAAGTTTTCTCTTGCCCAGACTGTGACATGGTTAGCCTAAATGTTTAAAGAATTTCCTGGCCCTGGGTTTATGGATGAGAAAAGCTCATCATAGGTTCCTTTTTGGTGCTTTCTAAACTAACCTTATATATGGCTCCTTTACCCTTTAGAATTCTCTCTTGTTCTTCTGGACCCTTATATGTTTAATTCCACAATGTACTGCTTGTTTGACCACATTCATTCAAATGTAAAGGTTATTTCTACCTCAGCTTCTTTATGTACTACACTAGGCAAACATCTGACTCTTAATACTATTAGTGAATGTATTGAAGTTTGAAATTATTTCAAAGCAGTTTTTTAAAGTGCTGAAAATTAGTATACCCAGAACCGTAGACACGAATCAGAATGGCTGCTCAGCTGATTCCCCTGTGGATCTATCTGGTAAGAGATTCCAGATCACTGGCCACAAAAGTAGGCACATGATCCAGGCTAGGTCAATTTAAGTTCCTCACTCCCCTAGTCACAATGATTCATCCAAGTGGTGGGCTTATGATTCCTTTCTAAAAATTGTTCAAACTGAAGCGGAGGAAATAAATTCTCTTTCTTCCAAAATGACTAAGCTTGAAAATGAGTAAGCTTAAAAGAATGCAATTCCAAGTTGCTTTTGCTGTGTACTCTTCATGAATTCAGCTCATCTATAGAAGGAAAGAGTGACGCTAGTGTGCAGAAAGATACAGAAACACAAGATATGAAAAGAGAGAGGGCTGCGGGAGAGAGAAAGACACAAAAATCTTGAAATCTGGGAGCACTTATATCCCTGGATCCTGCTGTCCCTAGAGAGGGCTCTACTTCTGACCTTTGTGATCTTTCTGCAGTTTGATCGTGTGTTCCACAACAGCAGGGATCCCAAGTGCCTGACACACAATAGGCAATCCAAAAATAATAGTTGAGATAGAGACTTCACTTTGGACCAAGATGCAGTGACAAGGGCTAGACTTACTTCCCAACTGAAACAATTTAAAAACCAGACACTCATAAAAAACAGACAATATGTGACACAATGCTTTTCAGACATTGAACATCATGAGGTGCAGGACAATGATCCCTAGCGAGAGGGATTGCCCCCACTTTCCTGCCTAGAGAGAGTTTCCATATTATATTGCAAAGGAGGGGAACCCAGGTGGAGCCTCATGGTCTTTGCAAGTAGAGGGGTTAGAGCCAGGGGGCCGGGGAAGCCAAGGCAGCCAGAGTTCTCAGGGAAGCATACCAGAGAGGAGATCGCTGCACAGATGGAGTGCAGATCTCTCTCCTGAGATCTGTAGAGAGTCCCCCTTTACTGTTTAGCTGAGTATTCATCAGGGTGTGTATATGAGGAATGATCTTAGGTGAGAGCTCTAAAAAATCCCAAAAATTCTCTATAGTTTTCTTTTGAGCAGACCTGCATTCCAATTTGGGAAATAAATGTATTCATAGTTTCCAATGAACTCTTAATAGTTAAACAAAATTATTGAATAAATGTGAGTCAATAAATTCTCCCTTTTTCCTTAAACCAGTTCCACTTGGGTTTTTGTCACTTGAAACCAAAGAATCTTAACCAATGCACCTTACAATTCCACTTCTCAGAGTTTATCTTTGGGAACTAAGAAAGGATTCTAAAGATTTTGGTTATGAGAATGTTTATCATTTTAATGTTTATAAATGTCAAAAATCAGCAACCCCCCAAAATTCTATGCAAATCATGGTAAATTCATCTAATAAAATACTATGTAGTAATTAACCTGACATTTCAGTGTCTTACTAGTTGACATAAAATGAGTTTGTGATATTTACTTGGCAGGGGAGATAACATGATCATGAAGGTGGTTTTCCTAGGGTAGGGCTTATCCATTGCACTCTCTATATGCTGACCCCTGCAATATCCCCAAACATGGGAAACTCAACTGCATAATTTTTGGTAGTAGGGCATTGCATTCACTACAGATTTTTTTTAATTAAAGAAACATTTTAAAGAAATCTGTCCATGATATATTTGTGAATTTTAAAAACCAAGTCACAAAACGGAATGTGTAGTTTTTCATTGTATGTATGTATTATGCATATGAAGCCTGGAAAGCTGTATCTCAAAATTTTAATAATTTTTTTCTCTGGTAGAATTTCAGGTGGGTTTTGTTCTTTTTTCTCTTAACTTATCTGTATTTTCGACTATTCTACCACAAATTTGTTTCAGCTCTTTTTTTTTTTTTTTTAAATGTCTGTCTCTTTAGTTGACCTCTGAGTTTCTAGGTGTTTTTATTTTGTTTTTGATCAAAAGTTTACCACTGGCTTCCAGTTTATTGTGAAGCAGAGAAGACTGACACACTTTTAACTGTTTGAATAATTAATTCCTTTCCTATTCAGATGACAGGCTTTTCCTATTTCCCCAGATCCCCTTCCAGATCTCTAATTACTGCAGTTTTACTACATAAGATAACTTACACACTGTACACATACTATAGACATGATAACTAAGAAGATGCTTGCTTATTCTATCACTAATATCCTAGGAGAGAGATGCTGTAGAGTCGAAGGCATATGTTCTATAAAATGGGGCCAAAGAAGTTTTAAACTTTTACCAAAACACATTGAAGCAGCTCAATTATTGAAGCTTAGAAATGTTTCCCAGTGTCTGGCTGACCTAATCCTTTGGCAAATACTGAAAGTGACCTATGTCCCCAGGGGAACACATGTTACTCCTAACAATTCGGTGTCCTAGATTTTCCAAAAAAGTCCTGATTTTTTTATCTTTCTTTGTTTTTCCATAACAAAGGTCATTCCTTTATTGGATTTTGACTTTCATGTCTCTGGAAGATTTTTCCTGTGAATGAATTCATGTATTTAAATAAAAGATCTTTTGCTAGATTACAAATCTCAATGTTTAATTTAGAAAAGATGATCACCAAAGTATCAGGGTTGAAACAATTAATCTTCAGGTAGGATAATGTGCGATTTGTGGTCACAGCAGGATCGGAAGAGATATGAGTGTTGTGGATATTAAAAATTTAACTGGCGCTGAAACTTTGGTAATCATAAGAAACTACCACCTTGAATTTCCAATTGGCACCGTGACTACTTCTGACTCTGTACCATAATCCCATATATAAAACTATCTAGTGTATAAAAGAGGCTCAGTCAATATCTTTTTGCTTTCATATCCTTAGTTCCCAAATGGAATTTTAAAAAATCATCTTGGAGCCTTGCTGGGTTGTTTTGAGAATTAAATGAAATACTGAATGTACAAGTGATTTGAAAAGCACTTGCTTGTTTTTGCCAAGGAGTCCAGTCCTTTGTTAAAACAAAATCTTACTATGGGAGTTAAAAAATCAAACCCAGAAAAGTTAAGCTGTTATGGTTGAAGAGAACATGAGAAGCAGAAGCCCTTTATACAAATTTGATGTTACTCTTGCTTTTCCCCATGTTTATTAGAGAAAAATTAGAACAAGAAAAAAGAGTAAAATCACTAACAATTCCACCACATAGAGAATTGTTAGCGGAATATATTTTTCCAGACCCTAAAGAACGCCTTCAAATAAATTTGATCAGCATAATGAAATTTCTTTCCCAGCTTGCCATGGGGCCGGGAGAGGTGAGATTCTGTGGCCAACGGTCTAAGTGAAGGCAAATTTCGTCATCAAATCTAGGAGGCAATGAAACCAATGGCCAGAAAGAGGAGACAAAGGCCAAAAGCTGCTGGATAATGAAATCTGAGGAGCCAGACAGGAGCAAACCTAGAAAGTCCCAGATGAGAGCTAGAAGCAGGACAGGAGTTCCTTTAGCTTGTTTTTTTATTGCCCAGCAGCAGTGAAGCAGTAAACACTTGGTTAAGTCACAGTAGTTTAAAAAGTCAGGATTATTAAGATAATTAAACTTAGAATGTGGCCATTTTGTTAAACTTCTGAGACTGCAGTTCTGAATCTTTGGTTAAAAGTTTAGGCTGCTGTAAAAATATTATTTTGAATATACTTTGAGTTGTAAGGATCAAAAGAAAGATAATTTTTGTGGGTTTTCTTTTCATTTAATTGAAATGATTTTCAAGTTTCTACAAATACAGTAATTGTAAATTTAAAGCAGTAAGCATTTATTGGTGAATAATATGTATTCTGATTGTAAGAAATAATAAAAAAATAAGATGTGCATAAAGTTGAAATAAATGCTTTAAAGTTTAAAAAAAGAGAGTAAAGACTAGGCTATTTTCTGATATTCCCTGCCTCTCCTTCCTTATAACTCCAGGGCAAGACAAAGAATGTGACTTACAAGAAATATACTAAGGCCCAAATAAAGAGGTTTTTTTACACCAATTATTTTAAAACATTATAATTATTTGGCCTCTTTTCCCCACTTTACCAAATCTATAGAGATGTTAAAATATTAAAACCAGATATGATTTTGATTGTCAAAAACATTTGTCTAGAAACTTTCAACCTATGTATGCAAAGGTTCAAAACCTTTCTGAAACATTTGATTATAGTTCTACATCTTCCACTAACCCCTTCCACATGCTTAGCCATTCTTTATGAAGTCCTTCCTGACCCTTCCAGGCTGGGCTTGATGTCTCTCCTATGTGTCCTCAGCACCCTTATTTTAAAAACATCTATCATTTCTATCTACCACCTTTGTGTTAAAATTATATGCTTATAGCCTGCCTTTTTTGCTAAACTATAAGCTTCTATAAGGAAACCCTCCACAACCCCCAGGTGAGATTGCGTTCCCCTATTATGAGTGTCCACAATTCCCTACGGTTTTCCTTTATAATACTTATGAGTGTGATTATATTTGTAACAGGGACGGCAATTACCGCTCTCCAGTCCTACATAACCATTAAGGCTGAGGCTTTCCTTTACATACCATCAGTTGGCTCACAGCAGTCCTTTTATTTTCAAAAGATTGGGGGCGTGGGGAGAAGAATGCTGCTTGATTTAAAAGAATAGCTTATATTTGTATGGAGTTTTAAAAGTCTTATAATTCTACAAGGCTTATAATGATAAAAGCAATACACACTGTTCCTCCTTTTCTACCCCAAATTCCCACTACTCAAAAGCAACACTTTTTTTCATTTTTTATTATAAGTGTTTCTTCTGGTACTTGCCTCTGTGTTTCTAAACAACATTCTTGTGTTGCTGCTATTTGGAGATTGCTCAGTGTCATATCTTTTGGCTTCCTACTATAGAGAATGAAGATTTAAACTCTCTTACAACTCTCCCCACCCTGCACCCCATCACACACACCTTTGGATACATTCTTTTCCTTCTCCATTTCTCCCTATATGATTACATTAGTCCATAACTTTTTTTTTTTTTTTTGAGACAGAGTCTCACTTTGTTGCCCGGGCTAGAGTGAGTGCCGTGGCATCAGCCTAGCTCACAGCAACCTCAAACTCCTGGGTTTAAGCGATCCTACTGCCTCAGCCTCCCAAGTAGCTGGGACTAGAGGCATGCGCCACCATGCCCAGCTAATTTTTTCCTATATATATTTTTAGTTGGCCAGACAATTTCTTTCGATTTTTAGTAGAGACGGGGTCTCACTCTTGCTCAGGCTGGTCTCGAACTCCTGACCTCGAGCGATCCACCCCCCTCAGCCTCCCAGAGTGCTAGGATTACAGGCGTGAGCCACCGCGCCCAGCCTAGTCCATAACTTTTGGTTAACTCAACATGACCATGCATTTTACAGTGATTACATTTCCCTTCTTGTATGATTTTTTGTTTTTCCTGGAATTGATAATTGTCTCTCTTTATTATTTGCTTAGTTTTCTATGTATCTGTAACAAATTCATGCCCAGACATTCCTCCAGAATTATACATTTCTTTTCATAATGTTCAAATACATCAGGTTGTTTTTTATTTTTATTAATTTTGTGGGAACATTGGAACTCTGAAGACGTTCCATCGTCTTCTTACGTGAAACATTGCTGTGGAAGAGTTAATTCCTTTCTACTTCTAGCTCTTTGTGGCCTCTTTGTTCTCTTTGCAAGTGTTTAGGAACTTCTTTTTGTCCCTAGTAAGTAAAATTTCACATGAAGTGAGTTGGTGTGAATCTTTTTGTTGTGCTGAGAATTTAGTGGGTTCTCACTCTAGAAAGTCATTATCTTACAGTTGTGGAAAATTTTCCCATTTGATAATCACCTATTTTCTCTATTCTTTGTTTCTAAAACTCTTATTATTTAGACACTGAAATAAATCTTTAATTTTCTTATCTTTACATTTTCCATCTCATTTTCATTTTTTGGTTCTACTTTCTCAGAGATTTCCTCCAATTTTACCCTCTAATTCCTCCAATTCCTGAGCCTTTTTGGGGATTTCACTGAATGAATCAGCTTGTTATTACCTTCCCCCTCTGTAAGTTTAGATTTGAGCTTTCTCTAGATTGGAATATTTGTTCTCAGTTATTCATCTGCTTACATGTTTCAAATTTTGTTGTGTTGTCTCTTCTCCCATACTCCTGGTCCCTTTCAGTTTATGCCTATTTTTTTTTGGTCCCTTTACTAGGATTTCAGGAGGAACCAGTGGTGAGTGCATGTGTTTAATCTACCACGTAAAATCAGGACCTTTGTTTCTTGCTATTTGCATCCTTACTGTAACAGTCATTCTTCTTCTCAAGGCAGCAGGAATATCTCTGAGTTACAGGCAAAAAATCAAGTGCAAGAAAGTACAGGAAAGAAAAAGTACAAATATTAATATTTCAAGATATTATAACGTTTTCAACAATGCCATAGCCCAGGGGTGGGGAACATTTTCATGTAACAAGGCTACATTAAGTTAGCTGTAATCAAATAAGGCCACATTCAAGAAACTTCAATTAGATATACTTTAAAATGTACATTATTTTGTAAAAATTTAACTATTATGTATGTAACAATTTCAAAAAATGAAAACAATTTGTTAATTTTAAAGTTAGCTAATCTTTTAATGACTTTGTTGTGTCTGCTTTTTGTTGGAAAGCATTTGAATATTTGGTTGCAGTGTGGAGGTCCCCAGTTTCAGCTGATCCTAGTCTGGATGAGTATCAGTCATTTGTGACCTTAAGGGTATCTTGATTTGGGTTAGGTAGGAGAACATAGATTCCCAGCAATAAGCGGTTGAAAAGCAAGAAAGCATTTTTTGGGCATGGTGCCAAAGGCATGGGTATTCTACTGCAATTTCCATATTTCAACTGGATGTTTCTTAGCATCACACAATGACTTTAAAATGTCATCTAATGAGAGCTCAATCAATTGCATGTGTAATTCTTTAGGTGCCTTAGTGTTATCAACTAGGGGAGGCTGAAATGCTAATTTGAGTGTGATGTCATGATTCATTTTGCCACATATCAGATATAGACTTAGTTTTACCTTGCAAAGAAATATTCAAGCATATTGTATACATTATTATTTGTAAATTGTATGCTATACATCCTTTACGTTAGTAAAATTTAGTACACACATACACACATATCTCCTTTTGAATTTTTTTTTTTTTTAGAGAGCTGGTTGTTAAACACTTATCAATGCAACACTGCCTATAACCTCCTTTCTACTATACATTCCCTGAGGGTAGTAACTGTTTCTGTTTGATTCCCCAAGACTCACACAGTTTCTAATACCTAGTAGGCACTCCATAAATATTTATTGAATGAGTGAATGAAAGTTCAGGGATCTTGCCTTCTTCATTTTTATATCCACAAACAAATTACAGATTAAATCTTGAAAAAAAATGTTTGCTAACCTGAACTGAACTTGAGTCATAGCCTCTTAATTCTGAAAACAATCCCATGACAATCAAACACACATCAAGAAAAGAGAATGAGATGGTTTATTTTTTTAGGCACAAGGCAGACAGTCACATGCTTATTTTCACGGTTGTTAAGTCACTTGTTGCATTAAGCCCAGGGAGAAAGCCAGATCTCCTCCTTCCTAAAACAGTGCCCTATTCATTAGATTTTCTGTTTCTCAGGGGCACAAGCATTTTCTGACACTAATGTTGAACAGGAGAGCTGGTTACTTGCTTTATAGCTACAAGATTTTTAGTTAAGATAAATGACAATAAACATTCAGGGAGAATCAGATTAGGAAGAATCAGATAATGTCTACCATTTCATGAGCACACACTATGTTTGTTACAAAACTCAGATTTAAATACAGTAGCTCGGTTTCTCTCAACAACTCTCTAAGGTAGGAATTAGCCTTACATTACAAATGAAGATACTGAGGTTTAGAAAGGTTTGTGAACTTGCTTAAAGCATACAACTGCTCATTAGCCATATTGGATTCGAGATAGCTCTGTCTTAAGAAAAATCCCAGTATATTTTGAAATAAAATAAAAAGGAAACCAATCAACCTATTTTGCTGAGAAGTAGGGAGGGAGCCTGACTCATACTTCCTGAACAAATTCCCATTGCACAAAACAAGGAGGTTTACAAAACCTTCTTGCAGGGTCTGAAACCTTCCAAGCAACTGAATTGGAATTAAAGTTGGCAAAGATTACTAAATGCCACCAGTGTTAGACAATTGAGGGTTTCTGCTGAGCAGAATTAAAAAAAAAATAAAACCAAATTGTTGGAAAGTACCTACAGTGAGAGTCACGCAGGATTCAAAATCTAAGAAAAGCTTCCTGGCATTTGTGCTGCCCCAGCTGGAGTTGAAAGAATTGTTTCTATTCTTTCCTGTATGTTGGGGGAGGAAGTAGTTGGGTTGTCTTTCTTGGCTTTTGAGTGGGAGGAATAATACAGCATTATCAGAGAAAATGGCAAAAGAAAAAAGGGGGAAATTTTTTTTTTTTGCAACTGCTGTAGAACTAAATTCATATCTCTGTGAAAGAACCTGGATTTGGTTTAGAAGATAATTCAGAATGTTGTCCAGTGCATTTCAACGGAAAAGCATAAAAGAGCCTCAGAAACTATAACAGCCATGATCACAGTGACAAATAATACAGATTTTTTTTTAAAAGCTGTAAAATACAAATGTCTACACTTGGATGAATTTTAATATATCTCCTTTATGGTGTCTTCAAGTCCTTCCACAATATGGTTTCTATCCAATCCTCTCCTTACTTCAAGCATATTTGGGTACTATACCCTATACCCTAACTGAGCCCAGGCCCGGGGACATGGGATAAGGGTTTCACCTACACCCATACTTTAAGTACATCAGAACTTCCAAATCTTACTACTGCTGCCATTTTATTTCTTAAAAAGAAAAATAGAACTTAGAACTCACAGGAGTCTTGCTTTTCTTGAGGAAATGGAATTTTTCATAATACTTAAAACTTCATGATTGACTATGTGATTTCATCTTGCCATTGTTGCCATTGTTACTGCATGGCTAGTAACCTAAATGACAAATTAAATGACTTCTAGTTGCTATAGAATCATCCCAAAAATGAGAGATCATTTTCTCCCCACTTTTCTTGGGATAGGATAGCTGGGACTTTGTGTTCTCTTTGGTAAGGTCTAGGCTTCCTTACCTTAGTAAAGAGAATGTTGCTTTTGAAATCTAGGGTATTGGTGACTTACTAGATTTACCTAAAGGGGGAAGGCATCTGGTGTTAAGAGAGAAGGGGCTGAAGCAGACAAAGATTTCCAGAGTAGGGAGAAGGGCAGTGGTAGGTCCTCCAGCTGTGAGGATCTATACTCTGCTTCCTTGGTGTATGGGGAATTTTGATGCACATGGTTTTGTGTATACCTGGGGACTGAGCCTAAGCTGTAGCCCCTCCTCTGGAGAGAAGGTCTCAGTTGCCAAATTTGGCACAGAGGGACTAGATGTTGTCTTCAGCAGAGGCAGCCTATATAGATTATATAGACTGGACAATGTGATTTCACCAGCAAAACAATGGATTGAGGACTCACGACACATTCTTCCCCACATCGGTTTTACTGAATTATGTAAGTCATAGGGTTCTTTTATGAGGGGTCCCTTTATCTAAAAATAACTTATTAAATCACCAACCCTATTAGGCTCAAAGGATTTAATTTAATCTAGAAAAATAATGAAATGTGGTATTTCTATGCTTTAGTTGTATTAATTATCCATTGCTATGTAACTCACTCATTTATTAAAGGCTTAAAACCTTATTCATTTATTAACCCATATAGTGAATATGAATCATACATTTCTCTGAATCATGAATCTTGGCATGGCTTCACTCAGTCCTCTGTTTCAGGATCTCTCACAAGGCTGCAACCTAGATGTCAGGCAGGGATGGAGTCTCATCTGAGATTCGACTGGGGAGGGATCTTCTTTCAAGCTCACCTGCTTGTTGGCAGCATTACTTCCTTGCAGGTTGTTGGACTGAGGGCCTCCGTTCTTCTACTGTTGTGTGGAAGCTGCCCTTAATTCCTTGCCCCATGTGTGTTTCCATATGGTGACTTGCTTCATCAAAGCCATCAAGTGAGAGAGGCAATAGAGAGAGTCTGCTAGCAAGATCAAAATTACAGTCTTATGTTATGCAGTCATGCAAGTGACATTCATTTCATCATCTCTGCCATAGTCTATTGGTTACAAGAAAGTCACAGGTCCCACCCACACTCAAAGAGAGGGGCTTATACAAGGTCATGAATAACAGGAGGTGAGAATAATTTAGGGCCATTTTTATGTCTAAACCACAAGTTATAGAATAATTTATACCTGCTAACACTAAGAAGTTCATGGAAAAATTGTAACTTAATCATAATAATTTGCATGTACTCAATGGTTCTCTTCTTTTTCTTAGTTTTCATTTTCTTCTTTTGCTTATAATGTACTATATTGTACATGCCTTTTTTTTTTTTTTTTTTTTTTTTTTTTTTTTTTTTGAGACAGACTCTCACTCTGTTGCCCAGGCTAGAGTGAGTGCCGTGGCGTCAGGCTAGCTCACAGCAACCTCAAACTCCTGAGCTCAAGCGATCCTCCTGTCTCAGCCTCCCGAGGAGCTGGGACTACAGGCATGTGCCACCATGCCCGGCTAATTTTTTCTATATATATTTTTAGCTGTCCATATAATTTCTTTCTATTTTTAGTAGAGGTGGGGTCTCGCTCTTGCTCAGGCTGGTCTCGAACTCCTGAGCTCAAACGATCCGCCCACCTCGGCCTCCCAGAGTGCTAGGATTACAGGCGTGAGCCACCGCGCCCGGCCTGTACATGCCTTTTAAAACTTTCCTCAAGTCTTTCATGGAAAGAGGTGGATATAAATAAATATATTTAACATACTTAATATAAAAGTAACTATTTTATTAAAAGGGGGAAGATAGGGCCTAAAATTTGTAATATATATTTACTAAAATGAAAAAAAAATGAATGTCCACTAAAAAGTTATGAGAAGCTTTTCTGTAATTTTCAACTTCCCTCATAGTAAGAGAAATGCAAATTAAAACTCACTGACATACAACTTAATATATATCAGATTAGCAGAAAATCGTAAGCTCTATAAGTAAGGCCCCAATTATTGATGGACAGAGCTGGAGTGACAGTGTTGCTAGTTTTATATAAAGTGGTCAAGGTGGCTTTTCTGAGGAGACATTTTTGCTGAAACCTAAAGAAGTGAGAGAGTGAGCCTTCAAATAACTAAAGAAAGGGTGTTCCAGAAAAACGCAATTGCAAAATCTACCGTCTCTACTAAAAATAGAAAGAAATTATCTGGCCAACTAAAATAAATATAGAAAAAAAAAATTAGCCGGGCATAGTGGCGCATGCCTGTAGTCCCAGCTACTCGGGAGGCTGAGGCAGTAGGATCGCTTAAGCCCAGGAGTTTGAGGTTGCTGTGAGCTAGGCTGACGCCATGGCACTCACTCTAGCCCGGACAACAAAGCAAGACTCTATCTCAAAAAAAAAAAAAAAAAAAGTATTACTGTTGTTGCTTTGGAGAGTGAAGGAAGGGGAGGGATTGGCCAGAGTAGAAGCAGGGAAATCCATGAGAAGATCCAAATGGCTATTAAACGTGTCAAGCAGACCTCTTGATTTCCAAGCCCACTCTCTGCCCCTAACCCACCAACCTCCATTCTTTCCTATCTCAGTAATGTTACCACCATCCTCCCAGTTGATCACTTCCTTTTCCATACCTCCCACATCTTTGTTAAGTAAAGCCCTTTTGACTTTATTTAAAGAATGTCAGAACCCATCCTCTCTTTCCATCTCCACTGCCACCCTCTTCATCCAAGGTATTTTAATATCACATCTGGACAGCCATATCCTCTTTGCTTCTACCTCCAGCCCCTACAATCCATTCTCCACGTGGAATCATATTTTATATTTTATTTTGGAAATATCAATCAGGTCATGACACTTACCAGCTGAAACCTTAAGGGTTTCTTTCAGCATTTAGCATAACATTGACATTCCTCATCAGTCCTATAAAGCCTTAGATGGTCAAGGCTCATTTCATGAGGGCCCTTAAACTCATTTTACACTTGTGGTAGGCAGAATTTTGGGCTCCATTATTATTCCCATGATTCTGCTATGGTACCTGGCAAAAGGAAGATTATCTGAGCCCTTGAAAATAGAAGCAGAAAGAGAAGTCAGAGAAATGCAAAACACAAAAAAGATTTGACCCACTTTGCTGGCTTGAAGATGGAGGAAGAAGGGTAAGGAATGTAGGCAGTCCCTAAAAGCTGGGGATATCCCTAGCTGACAGCCAGCAAGCTAATGTAGACTCTAGTCCTACAACAGCAAGGAACTGAATTCTGCCAATAACCTGAATGATCCTGGAAGTATTAAAGATTCTCCCCCAGAGCCTCTGTAAGAGCCCAGCTTGGCTAACGCCTGGATTCCAGCCTTGGGAGACCCTAAGTAGAGCACTCAGCCAAGCCCACCTAGACTTCTGACCTATAGAACTGTGAGCTAATAAGTGGATGCTGTTTTAACTTTGTTGTAATTTGTCATGCAGAAGTACGGAATAATTACAATTCAGCTTTCTCTCTTGCTCACTATGTTTTTATCACACTGATCTCATTTTTCTTCTTCAGATATGCTAAGTGTCTTTCTGCCTTGGGATCTTTGCATTTAGATTTTCCTCTTTCTGAAATACTCTAATCATGATTAGCTCCTTCTGATCCTTTGGGTGACAGCTTAAATGTCACATCCTCAGGGAGTCCTTCACTGACTACCCTATCTTAAGTAGCACCCTCTCAATTTATAGTCATATCTCCCCACTTGTTTTCTTCATAGTATTAGTAGATAGCTCTTATTATGCACTTACTATGTGGCATACACATTTCTAAGCTCTTTACATGGATTTATTCATTTAATCTTCATCATAACTCCATGAGATTATAAAGTGGATGCTATTAATATGCCTATTTACAGATGAGGAAATGGAGGCACAGAGATTAACTTGGAATAATCACACAGCTAGTAAATAGCAGAACCAAGATTTGAACCCTAGGCAGTCTAATTCCAGAGTTCACACAGTGAAAACTATATTCCCTCTGCAGTATTTATCACAATCTAAAATCATCTTGTTTTTTATGTGCTTATTTATTGTCTTTATCTCCCTCCACACTCCTGACTAAGATGTAAGCTTCTTGAAGGTAGGGATCTTATTTGTCCTGTTCATACAGAAGCTTCTTAGCAAATATTTTAGACTGAATAAATGATTATTCCCATTTTTCAGAAGAGGAAAATGATACCAGAGAAGCTAAGTATCATGTCCAAAGTGACACAGTATGTGATAAAGCCAGAGTTTGTACCTTGGGTCTGTCTAATCTCAAGACTGTGCCCTTAGCTCCTATTACTGTCTTCATTAAAAATAATAATAGTAATAATAATTAGTTACTACTTTCTTAATATATAACATTGTCCTAGAGTATGAATACAGTTTTCCTCAATTAGCAAAATGATTCATCCACAATAGTTTTTTGGAAAATATTGTGACACTGGGGAAGCTCATTCTTGCTGTCATCTCACTTCATTTTGCACCTTTCTGTTTTTCCTCTGGGTACTTCTCTGGCACTCCCACTCAGGCACATTCCAGCGAAGTCTCAATAGTGCCCTTCAACTGCCTCCGCCTGCCCATAAGGCTGGCCTTGTGTCCAATATACACCAGCTTCTCTGCCTCTGAGGGGTTAGTCTTTCCTGGCCATGACATGTAATAACTATTTCCTTTTCCCTTTCCTCCCACGCTAGTTTCTCTCTAGGCTGCATAAGTGGCCCTTCCCATCTCTGAATACCCAAATTACAATGTATTTTAGAGAAAACTCTCTGCCTCCTCTGAAAACCTCCTTTCCTTGTGGTAGACCTCTGACTGCTATATTCACATTTTACTACAGGTAGTTGTCACTGTTTAAGGTCTCACAGCTGACTCCTTTGACTCAAAACAATACAGTAAAGCCAAGATTCTAGCCTGCAAAACATTTCCTCAATAGCCTGACATGAAACAAAGACAATCACACTGAGACATTTGACCCAGGCTGCACGAGTCCATGGAAGTTAATTGTTTGGTAATTTCCTGTACTTGAAGCACAAATGCTTCCTTTTCCAATAAAAGACTCACTAAAGCCTCAGTCAATGCAATAAAATTAGGGACTTCAAGGGCAGCCTGTGTTCAGATAACACTTAGTGGTTAATTTAGGCTATGAGGTTTTCAGGATTGAAATATGGTTCATAAAGGAACTACAGGCCCTCCCACTTTGAAGAACGCTGATTACAGTTCTGAGTACTTGTGGAGGGTCTGTGGCCTTCCCATCAATGACTCCTTGCTTTTACTGCACCCCATGGAGTTCAGAACCTCTTACAAAGGAAAAAAAGGTGGGTGTGGGTAGTGTGCAAGTATATTATAATATAAGCTACTGTGGAGTCCAAACTTCTATGCATAACATAAAAGACCCTTTATTAATTCCATTTTGACTACCAAACCAGCTTTTCCTTCTGCCTTTTGCCCTAGAGTGATATTGTGTTCCAGCCACATGGAATTACTCTCCACTTCTCAGAACATTTCCTTGCTTCTCCACATTCCTCTGCCTCTACACCTGCCCAGGAATGTCCTCCTTTCACTTCTCTGCCTGGTTGACTCCTAGTCATTCTTTGAGACCAAGATACATCATTTAGTAGCCACGTTCTCTCCTCTCTACTCCTAAAATCACTACCACAGCTCAGGCCTTCAAAATTTCTTGGCTGGATGGCTGCCAAGAACCCACACTCTCCAGATCTCCAGTGTTGAACCCCTTCAAATCCATCTTTCACCTACCATCCAGAGCAATTTATCTAAAACACAAATTTGATTATCTTATTTTCTACTTGAATTCTTAAAGCCTTTTCATCAACTACAAGGTAGAGTCTAATCTCATGAAAACAGAATATGAAGATGATTCTGTATCTTCCTTCTACCTATATCTCTGCCATTTCACTTTCCTCCCTTTCTTGCCTACTAGTTTTCCCTTTAGTAAGGCCAAATTACATGAGACTCCCACCAATACACATCCTCTATCCTCCTTCACTACCAAATTATTTTTCTGTTATGTCTCTGCTTAAGCTGTTCTCCAAGAAATCTTCCTAACTGCGTCCCCTCAAATACATAGAAATACCCTACATATAGGGTATATATGTTTTGGGAATGTATACATTATAGGAATACACTACATATACATATGTACATAATACCCTATGTATACATCTTATAATACCTTATATATATATCACTATTTTCTGCATTTACTGTGTTGTTTTATATTTATTAACTTATCTCTATCTCCAATGACAGTATTGAATTTTTAGAGTATGGAACAGATCTCCTCAATACCTAGCCTACAGTTTGGCACATTGTAAGCTTAATAAAATGTGTATTGAATGAAGAAATAAAATATTTATCAACTTGTATATATTAGCTATATACAGTTTTTATATATCAATCACATCTCAATTAAAGTGAGTTTTTTTTTTTTAGGTAAAACACAAATTTAGAAAGTTTTTATGATTTGTTCTAGAATTTTATCCTGTTTTCTTTCCAAGTGGAAAATGTGGAAAGGCAAAGCTCAGATTATAAAAAGAATACTTACTTCACACTTCAATATTACTTTTTATTCTATAGTAAACTCCATACAGTGGAATGCTGGGCTGACAATGAAAAAGTAGCCCTCTCTAATTTTGTATCTGGAAGAACTCTGTTTTATTGTTTATAAAGCTTCCAAGAAACTTAAAAGGGGCAAATGCTCCAATAGGAAAGATTTGACTTGGAACATTAATAATGCCTTCTAATAAGATGTTTTTTTTTTTAAAAAGAAAACTATCCTATTCACAAAAAAGAAATAAAAGAAATACTAGTTCTCTTATTTTAAAGATGTTTTCCACCATATAAATATTTCCACAATTGAGGTTCATTTGGGTTACTAAGCTCCTCTTTTAAAGTGTCAACTCTCAAAGAGGAGTTGAAACTATCAGTCATCCATCCTTTAGTATGAATTTCTTCAATCTGCTAGATATCTGACTCAGATCAGAAGTTGAGAGGTTAATTGGGGTAGGGTAGTACACCTTTGTTATTTTCATTGGCCTCCCAGCCTCTTTGAATACTCTTGTTATATTTGGTGATTTCTCTGCTCTGTTGAATAGAACTCAAACCTCCTCACTTTCTCAATCTCTCTTGCAGTCAGGCTCCTCTAAATTAGATACATTTGTACCAGACTTTTTATTTGTTATACCTTTTTTTTTCCTTTTTTTTTTTTTTGAGAGACGTGGTCTCATTATGTTGCTCAGGCTGGTCTCAAACTCCTGGGCTCAAGAAATTCTCCTGCCTTGGCCTCCCAAAAAGCTGAGAGTACAGGTGTGAGCCACTGTGCCTGGCCCTGCACCAGATTTTGCAGTGAAGGCTAGACAGATAAGTAAGCAGGTGGTACCCAGTTGAGCAAGAATGAGGCAAGTACATCCAGATTCCCAGGGAACAGTAATAGAGGTTCTATTGCAAAGGTCCATGCCCTACATTAGAGTCAGTAGTGGAGGCAGTGATGTTTCCCTGGTGGAATTCTGCCACGTGATATGGGCATTGCTCTTCCAGGCCTGGTTGTTTCACCTTCCAGAAAATTCTGAGAAATACTTAATGTCTTTTAATAAATTCCTTTTCTTTTTTTTTTTTAAATTTAGAGACAGAGTCTCACTCTGTTGCCCAGAGTGAAGTGAAGTGGCGAGATCATAGCTCACTGCAGCCTCAAATTCTTGAGCTCCAGCGACTCTCCTGCCTCAGCCTCTGGAGTAGGTAGGACTACAGGCACTCACCAGCACATCCAGCTAATTTTTTTTTTTTTTTTTAGTTACGGAGTCTTGTTATGTTGCCCAGGCTGGTTTTGAGCTCCTGGTCTCAAGGGATCCTCCCCCCTCAGCCTCCCAAAACACTGGGATTATAGGCGTGAGCCATTTTGCCTGGTCTCTTAATAAATTCCTGTTTTGCTTAAACTAGCTAGAATATATTCCTACATTTTCTACCTAATACTATTGATTAATATGAAAGCAGGACGGATGAAGGCAGTACTTTATAACATGGTGCTTTAGGAAAGACAAGACAGGAGAAGGACGGGTGACTTTGGACAGAACAGCAGCATAAAGACCATAAATCCTTGGAGGAGCAGGAGTGAAGAAGCAGATGGAGAGTCACCAAACTTTGCCTACTCAGTAATTTTGCCTATGGTCCTTGTAGGAGCCACTGTGGACCTAAAATGATTCCTTCTCTCTTTAGTGAGCAAGATGTGTGGTAGATATACTGATATCACGATTGGTTTTAAAAACTGTAGTCTTTAGTCTTTAGACTTCCCAGTCTGCTCAAGCTCCCCAGTCTGGAGAATGCCAAACTCCCCCAGTGCAGATGGGGCTCTCTAAATTGGTTTAGTTCTCTCCTGTGTAACACCTGTTCCTCTCTTGGTGAGGAAGAAAAGGAAGAGAAGAAGGATAGGAGGAAGGAGAAGCAGCAGCAGAAGAATAAAAAGAAAGGAATGAAGGAGGGGGGAACTGTGTGAAGAGGAGAAAATGCTAAGGAGAGAAGAATATATGCAAATATCCATTTGGAAAAGGAGCAGCATATTTTTCTTTTAACCGCCTCTTTTTCCCTTGGCTTTCCTCTCCCGCTAAGAAGTTATCCATACAGTACCGAAGGTTTTCCCATTTGAAAAGTCTTCCAGAACATACTCCTTTGTGTATAGTATATAGTATATAGTGTATAGTATATAGTATAGTAAGACCCTCCTATAAACACTAACTTAGCTATAGACCACCAAAATAAATATGTAATTTGGAGGAAGTACATTAATTTATCCAACAAATCTTGATTGAGACCCTTTATGTGCCAGGCACTAAGCTGGGGAGCAGTGCTGAACAAGATAGATAAAGTCCTTTGGGAGCTTTCATTAGCATTGAGCTCATCATACTCTCAAGTTTCATAATCTATTAAAATAAATGTCCTCTCTTGAAATCATAGCAGTGGCACAATGACAGATTAAACTGTCCATCCCAAGGTTACATACAGGTAGGTGCTTAGAATAATTGCTTTGTAATGATAAAATGATGATACTATTAAAACTCTGAGTATAGTCAGGGTAATTTCTTGAACTTTATAAGGCAATAGAAAAAATAAATTTCTATCAGGAATATTAGAAAGAGCTATAAATCAATTGAGACCTTTTAGATAGACAAATAGGTGTATTTAACCTGCAAGCATGCTACTAGTGTTATTAAAGATACTTCTTTCCTGCTCCTGATGTTTCTTCCATTCAACAGGAGCTCATTAGCGTATGTATTAGTATAGTACTCCTGATCTTCTGCCAACACTGCACTCGTTCCACCCAGGGGGCAATCAGTGAATTTGAAAAAGGAAAGTGGGCACAAGCATCTTAGTTTCTTCCTCTCTGTATATAGCTGAAGAGAGGAAGCACAGGTTTTTTTTTTTTTCCTGCTCCTGTAGGGACAGGCATTACCCATGCTGGGGATGGCAGAGGGGTCTGCCCAGTTGCAGCACTGCCTGCAACTGGGTAGGTACATCTGAACAATTCTGGGCTCAATATGATGAAGCCCACTAGCTCAGACTTCAGCCCTCCAACCTAACCTGTATCAGTAATAAAGTTGGTTTTGTTTGGCTCCCATCTGCCTTTCTTTTATGTTTTATTTTCCCATTGATTCAGAAATCAAGTGAGGAAAAGGGTGCTAGTTGTTGGCTCCTCAAATTAAGTAAAGTTGCCCCAACAGTTAAGTAAAGAAAAACATAAAATTCAGTAGAAAGAACCCAAGCTCTGACATCAGACTTGGATGGTGAATCCTGGCTGTGTGGTCATGGGTAAGCCACATGGCCTCAAAGACTATCTTTTCTTCTTTGGTACTCTGCAGATAATATGTCTAGTATTGTTTCAAAGATGAAAGATATCATATACAAATACCAAACACAAAGCCTGGCATTTAATAAACAATAACTGGTAGTAGTGGTATTGGTAGTAGTAGTAAGACTAGTAGTGATTTGGGTATCCAGCACTGAGATAGAAAAGTATTTCTGCCCTCATGAAAACTCATCTTTCTGAAGAGATAACACTATGCTTTAAAATTACCAATTAACTAAAAAATACATTTGTTGTGTAAAACATTGCATGTCTCAAAACTTGGTCACTACAGAATTTCTTTAGAATTCAGGGGAAATAATGAGGACAAATGAAATGAAAATGATTATTTTCAGCTTATTATTACTTTGATTATCCTATAGGAAAACTTTACTAGTAATAAGGTCTTCCTTTAAGTCAGGCATGATGGGGAGTGCTGGGAAATAACCAATCAGGCTTCTTACTTTTGTAGACTATTTGTGTCCCCTCATTTTTAAAGTTAATGTTCCGTGTATGGAATTGTCTGTGAGTCAACAGAAGGTATTTGCTTTTTTTTTTTTGCCCCGCATAGGCATCATCCTTGCCCATCTCTGCTGATTTCAATTTATCATTGGTAAAGGTGTGGAGCATTTTGTGGCTGGATAACAGATTTATGAAAAAATCCAGATATGTTTCTGTTATTTTTCTGATGCATGCTTGCCAAGGTTCATTGGGTTTAGAGATTTTCATGTTTACCTCAAATAAATGAAAAACACCTATATCAATTTATAACCATAATTCTACTGGAAAACAACATAAATTGATTTAATTCAGATTGTGCTATTTGTTATGATGATACTCTTTTCACATTTTCTTTGATGTCCTGAAAATTTATATTTAATATAATTTCCCTGCAGACTTTTAAGGTCTAAAGCAGGTAAGATGCTTTCTTTTGTCTATTAGTGTTTTCATAGTTCATATCATTTTTTAACAAAACCTACCCATCAACAACACAAATAAAACTGGAATTAAAGAATGAAAACTAAAACAATTCTCTTGTGCTGACAAGTGAAAACTGTGTTTTTTGCAAAGCACCAATGAGCAGTTTGTAGATTATAAGAACTCCATGCTACAACATTCTATTACGGAGGATTTATGTAAGGAACCAGCCCAAAGCCAAAGAGAGAGAATTCTTTTCTTTTTTAACAGCACATGAAAAGATGTTTAATATCATTTGTCATTAGGAAAATGCAAATTAAAATCACAATGAGGTACTATTACACACCTATCAGAATGGCTACAATTAAAAATAGTGATACCACCAGATGCTGGTGAGGATGTGGAGAAACTAGATTTCTCATACATTGCTGGTGATAATGGAAAAGGGTACATTTACTCTGGGAAACAGTTTAATAGTTTCTATATATTATACAACATTTTATTATGGAGGATCTATGTAAGGCACCAGCCCTAAGCAATAGTTTCTATATACAACATTCTATTATGGAGGATTCATGTAAGGAACAAGCTCCAAACCAGAGAGAGAATTCTTTTGAACTAGAGTGCTTACCCACAATGCAAGCCATTGCATATATACATCAAATAAATGACTGAAAACATATGGGGAAAAATATTTGCTGAACTGATTATTTTAGCTATTATATTAATTAGAACTCTGTTAGTGGAAAGTATCAAGAACTCAAATTGAAATGGCTTAAGCAAAAATATGAATTTACTGGGTTGATATTAGTCCAGAGTTACATAACATTAGGCATGGCTGGATCTAAGTGTTCAATCCAATGCTATTCAGTATAAATACAATGCAAACCACAAATGTGAACCACAAGTGTAATTTTAAATATTCTTTTTTTTTTTTTTTTTTTTGAGACAGAGTCTCACTCTGTTGCCCAGGCTAGAGTGAGTGCCGTGGCGTCAGCCTAGCTCACAGCAACCTCAAACTCCTGAGCTCAAGCGATCCTCCTGTCTCAGCCTCCCAAGTAGCTGGGACTACAGGGATGCGCCACCATGCCCGGCTAATTTTTTCTATATATATTTTTAGCTGTCCATATAATTTCTTTCTATTTTTAGTAGAGGTGGGGTCTCGCTCTTGCTCAGGCTGGTCTCGAACTCCTGAGCTCAAACGATCCGCCCACCTCGGCCTCCCAGAGTGCTAGGATTACAGGCGTGAGCCACTGCGCCCGGCCTAATTTTAAATATTCTATTAGCCACATGAAAAAAGGAAAAATAAATAGGTGGAATTGATTTTACTAATATATTTTATTTATCTACTATAACCCAAATATCATTCCAACATATAATCAATATGAAAAATTATTAATGAGAAATTTTATAGTCTTTTACTTACTCTAAATCTTTGAAACCCAGTATGATTTTATACTTATAGCACATCTGAATTTACACTAGTCACATTTCAAGTGCTCAGTGCCACATGTAGCTAGTGGCTGCTACATTGGACAGTGCAGACTAAAACAAAGCATCATGATGTCTCTCACCATTGTTTCACTCTGCTTTCCTCTCTGTTGGCTTCATCCACAGTTAGGCAAGATGGCCACCAGCAGTTTTAGGCTTACAGCCTACTGGTTTAACAAATATGGTGAAAGAGCATTTTTTCCCAACTGCTCCAGGAAAAGTGTTGACCTCGATATTTACTGGTCTGTATTGAATCATGTGATCCCCACCTTGAACCAATCATCAATAACTGTGATGGGGGTGGGGAACATGACACTCTGATTGGTCAGGTCTTCTCAAATAATTCCTAGAGCTAGGAATAGGATAAATCCCACTACATGGATTGAAATTGAGGGAAGGTTTCTCCAAAGAAAATAAATGTGATGCTATCAAAAGAAGGGATCAGTACCAGACACCACAAAGCAATGCATACTTAATTTATCCATTAAATCCAATTTTCTGCCATACAAAAAAATAAGATGACCAACTTCCAATTGATTGAGACACCACATATAGATAGAGTTATCCTTAGGGGAATGGCCAGGGGGAAAATCACATAGGTTTCTTTATGGAATCCCTCTCCAGCTCCCCAGAAAGAAAAAAAAAGGACCAACGAAATGTGGTTAAAATACGTCAAGGGAGACTTTAAGTGGAGAAACTCACAGAGAGGATGAATATGGGTGCAAGGAGAGAGAAGGTGGAAGGCTAACTCTATTCTTTAAGTAATAGTTGAGATTTGAGGTGGGGGGCATTGCCTCTAGAAAATCCCACACTTTTTTTCTTTTAGAGACAGGGTCTTGGTCTGTTGCCCAGGCTGGAGTGCGGTGGCACAGTCATAGCTCACTGCAGACTCCTGGGCTCAAGCAATCCTCCTGCCTCAGCCTCCTGAGTAGCTAGGACTACAGGTGCACACCACCACAGCTGGCTAATTAAAAAACATTTTTTTTTTTTTTTTTTTTTAGAAACAGGGTCTCACTGTGTTGCCCAGGCTGGTCTCAAACTCCCAATGTGCTGGGATTATAGACATGAACCACCATGCCTGGCACTCACATCTTTTTAATCACATTTTCTAATGTACCTTCTCTTAGACTCTGACTCTCCAAGTCACTTCCCAATCTACCCTGGAAAAACTCTGCAATCTGGTAGCCACTTAACTCCCAGAACATTAGATACAATCTAAAATGACACTTGCATTTCTATTATGAAAAAGGGTTGAGATTGGTGTTTGTCCAGAAGTGGAATTTTATCACATGTGATCCAGGGGCAAATTAACTCCTAGTTTCCAAAAAGATATAAGAGGCACAAATGGGTAAATGGGAGTGGAAAGCCACTGTGAGTTGGGTGGCCTTGTTATCAGTTTTAAATTTCTGAGACTTGGCAAAAATTGAATACTATGGGAAGCCTTCAAGGTGAGAGTTTATTAGAGAGTTGCCATTAAGGCAGAAATGAGACAATTGCTGGTCAGCCAGTCTCAGTCTTCACCATTCTCTGAATATCTAAGTGCTCCAGGAGTTTTCAGCCCCAGCTGGCAGCTCCTCCAACTGAGTTCCTCCAGTTCAATGGCAAAAGAACACTAGGTTTTGGATGACCCCTAAATTGCATATTCCAGGAGCATTCTATTTTCTTGTTTCTTATCCATAATTCTCTTAATATAAAGGCAGCTTTGCCTAGAGCTGTGGTGTAACAGTCTGGATACAATCAGGAGAGAAAAACCACATAGTAATTTGAGGAGAGCAAGTTTAATATAAAGTTGATATAAAGAAGGCAATGAAAGTAACGAGGGATGAGCTAGTAAGAAGTAAAGAGAATTCTAAAGAATACAGAAATAGCAGATATGAGGAGCTACTACTGGGGCTGAGATAGCATGCCAAGGACAACCCCACCCTGTCCCACAGAACTAAGATCTTAACCTTCTCAGAGAGGGCACCACTGTGGCTCACTGGATGGCAGGTAAGTCACTGTGGTCCTGCACTGGTAGAGAGGAGCTTGCTGGAAACCCGTCACTGGAACTTGCCAGAAATTCAGCCTCTGGAGTGCTGGGAAAACGGTTTACCAGAAGTGACTCACACAAAGGGGGTGGTGGGGGAAGTTGATGACTACTAGATGTTGCTGGCCACCATGCACAGCAGAAGTCAGGCACTGGAGAGGCAGTGAGTGCTGTACAACCTGCCCAGGGAGCACATGGACCAGTAAGGAAAACTCATTTCCTCCTGCAATGTCTCCCCATCACCCCCACGCACTACTGACAAAACTTCAGGGTCAGCTGTCACAGGAAAAATATATTTAAAGGGCCCAGATTCATTTTCACAGAGCAGTTTAAAAGAGCTAATAGGCAGCTGTGAGGCAATAAAATGATAACCAGCTCACAGGCTCCCAAATTTTTGCTAAGAAGCAGCAAAATATTTCTTTGTGAGACATACCTCCATGTGTTATTCATGGCACATGCTGTAATTCTATCCTTTCCTACTCAAGAGAGACTGCTGTCAGAATGCAAATAAATAAGAGTGATATTAGTATAGAGACAATCTTACAACTTCAAAAGACATTCCATATACCATTACTTTTTATACACCTCAAAGTGAATCATTTTGTCGTACATTTAGACTGTTCAAACTTTTCCACTGTTATGATTAATGCTGCAAAATAGAATCTCTCTGCATTATGCCTATATATGGCATTAATTTCTTGGGTTAGTTTAGAGATTTCTAAAAACCAAACCATTCATCAATTGCTTTCCTTAAACTATTAATAATACTATCTTCCACTTACTGAGCTCTTCCCATGAGCCAAGTACTATAGAAAGTACTTTACTACATACATATTTAATGTGATCCTCACAATTACTCAATGAGGTAGATATTACTATTATATTTCTATTTTATGGACAAGGAAACTGAGGCTCAGAAAAGTAAAGTAACTTGCCACACCAAAGTCACAAAAGAGAGTGGAACACAACTGCTGTCTGTGGAACACAGAAGTCACTGACCAGAAAACAAAGGGACTGAATCCATGGCCTCAGCATCCAGCCTCACCTAGCTAACTCCTACTTATCCTTCAGTTTTTTGTTTACACACCCGGGCCCATGGTGGTCTACTCCTCTACTCAGCCTTATTTCCTGCTAAATCCCTAGTGCGGAGCAAAATACAAGGTACAGAGTGGGCATTCAAATGCATGTTTTTATTGTAAAGGTTTTAAGGGAAAGGGTGGATACACCAGTAAAAAGTCAGCCACTATTACCAATAAGGGAAAAATTCAGTTACTGATCCACACAGAAGGTAAGATATCAATGTCTTCCTCCTATCCTGAGCCATATTTTTCCAGACACAGAAAGGATATGGTGGGTTAGCTGCATCATTTGCACAACAAAAGCATCATTTATGTGATATTATTAATAGAACTATGCCTACTTTTCGTGTGAGAAACATTATCCTTTATACTGCCTTGAGGAGCATTGGGGAAATTTGTTTTCTTTAGAGATTTGAATCATAGCAAACAAAACAATGAACTCCAAAGGGAAAGAGCACTGAAATGAAAATTGGAGAGGCTAGAATCAGAGTAGTAACAGAAGCCAACATCTGTACCAGGCACTGTGATGAACATTTTCTATACATTATCTATTTAATCCTTGTAATAACCCTATAATGCTATTATCTTTTAAGTATTTTACAGACCAGGAGACTGAAGTTTTGTGAAGATAAACAAAATTCCCAAGGTCACATAGTAAGAATTTCTAAATTCTGATCCCCCAAGTTCTTAACTACTATACTATAAAGTCCTCTTGGTAAGTGTGGTGTCTTTTAAAAATGTATACTGTAAAGATATCCACATTAAAGTTATGTTTAAATGCAGAAAGAGGCTGGGTGTGGTGGCTCACACTTGTAATCCCAGTGCTTTGAGAAGCCAAGGCAGGATGATCGTTTGAGGCAAGGAATTCGAGACCAACCTGGGCAACACAGTGAGACCCCCTCATCTCTACAAAACATTTCTTAAAAATTAGCTGAGCATAGTGGTACGTGCCCGTGTAGTTCTAGCTCCTCAGGAGGCTGAGACAGAAGGATCAATCAAGGCCAGGAGTTTGAAATTACAGTGAACTATGATCATGCCACTGCATTCCAGCCTGCACAACAAAGCAAGTCTTTGTCTCTATAAAAATAAAAAAATAAAAAAATGCAGAATACAGCAGAGGAAAACTTTCAAAATGGCTGGAATCTGCCCAGCCACTCCAAATATATAATAGTTGATGTGATTATGTATGAGTTTACATGATAGCGAGATCCACTGACTTTACCACACCAAAAGTATTGCAAATTGAAAGAGTTTAGGTTTTTCACAGTGTTCTTCATAGACTAGACTGTATTAATTGTGATAAGGACAGGTAAGAAATGAAGAAGGGAGCTGGGTGTGGTGGTGTGCACCTGTATACTGGCTACTCGGGAGAATGAGGCAGGAATGCTTGAGTCCAGGAGTTGGAGTCCAGCCTGGGCAACACAGCCAGACTCCATCTCTCAAAAAAACAAAACAAAACAAAACAAAAAACCCAGAAGAGAAAGCAAAAGGAAGGAAGGGATAGGGAGTAAGAGTTAAAATAGTAGGTAGTTATTGAATGGATTTGAGAACAATCGTAATCATAAAAATAGCAGCAGAAATAGCTAATCTTTACTGAGCACTTAATATGTGCTAAGTCTCTGAATTATTTAATTTTCTCCTTCCAACAATCAATAATATAGGTGTCAATATTGCCCTCATTTAGGTTTCTTGACCATTAGAAATCTTTAGTGTTCACATCATTTTTCTGGGAATATCTTTCACAGTGCTCCTGTATAACTTTTATTGTTCCTTCTTCTTGAAAAGCTCTCTTCCCTTGGCTTCTATGACACCGCATCTCAACATTTTCTTCCTACTTCCATTGTTCTTTCTTCCTTTCCACCTCGTTGGAATCCCTTATCCAGTTTTGTCTTTAAACGTTTGGTTCTCTTCTGAGCCTTTTCTTCTTTCTCTCTGTTTACACATTCCTTCCACTCTCATACCTTAAGTGATGTCTTATACTTTGGGGTTTTTTTTTTTTTTTTTTTTTGGTTAAGAGATGAGCGTCTTGCTATGTTGCCCAGGCTGGATTTCAATCTATTCAACTATTTTCAAATTATTTTCTTCATTAAAGTCAGATTAATCACTGTGGAATTCAAATTTGATCATATTATTCCCTGCCATCCTCCACTTCCCATGCCATTTCCTTCAGTGTGTAGTTTATATTCCTTAGCCTGCTGTACCAAACCCTTCATCAACTGGCTTCTGCTTTATCTCTCCAGTCTCACTTCTAATTACTCCCTACCTTGTACTCCAAGCTCCAACCACAAAGAACCATTTGCAGTTTCACAGAATAAGCTGAGCTCTTGTACCTCAGTGCATCTGTACATGCTGTTTACTCTGCCCAGAATGCCCATTCCCCTCCCTCACTAGTTTCTCTGCCTGGCTAATTTCTATTTGTCCTTTAGGTCACTTCCTCTTGGAAGTTTTTCTTGACCACTCAAGAATCCATCATAGTATCCTCTTATGTATTCCTCAAATATTTTGTGCATACGTTTATCAAAGAATTGTTTGTTTACTTATCTACTTCCCTCCCTACTGCTCCCCTATCAATTGTTACTGCCTGGATAGCAAGAAATATTTTCTCAGTCAGGAGTGTATCACCAGGCCCTAGCACAAACCCTGGCATATAGTAGTACTTAAAAAATATTTATTCAGTGAGTAAGTCAATAAATGAATCGATTCCATGGAATCATGAAGATAGCATTTGAATGGAACATAGAGGCCTGAGTTTTGTACCTGTTTCTGCCACTTCCTGGATGGTTTTAGTTGAAATCCTTTCAGTCCACTTGAATTGAACCAGATAAGCTCTCAGGTTCCTTCCAGATCTACAATTTATAAATATACAATATAGGGATAGTAAAAGTATGCAAACTTACAGAGCTGACAAACCTTAAAGGACTGGCTAGGTAATTCTTGTATTAAAAAAATACTTTGAGGACAGGTGCAGTGACTCCTGGCTGTAATCATAGCACTTTGGGAGGCCAAGGCAGGAGGCTCTTTTGAAGCCAGGAGTTTGAGACCAGCCTGGGCAACAGAGTGAGACCTCATCTCTACAAAAAATTGTTTTACATTAGCCAAGTATGGTGGGGCACACCTGTAGTCTCAGCTACTTGGGAGGCTGAGGTGGGAGAATTCCTTGAACCCAGGAGTTTGAGGCTGCAGTAAGCTAAGCTATGATCATGCCATTGCACTCTAGCCTGGCAACAAAGTGTGTCTCAATCTCTAAAAAAAACAAAAACAAAACAAAACAAAAAGAACACTTTGAAAAAAATGCCAAATTAAATATAAATGAACTTTTATAGCAATAATTTAGTTCTTTCTACTTATAGCTTTTAAAACTATTTTTGTAGAATCAATTATTTTTATAAAATCTTTAAAAACTGTTATAATCTGTTTAGAAGGTAGAGAATGTGAATTAAGTGATATTGGGTAATTTATTAGAGCCAGATGCGAGGACAAAAGAAGAGTTAGAATTTGATTCAGAATTGACAGAATAGCCGACGTTTTGTAAAACAGTTGTGTGATATCATAGAGCTAAGTCAGTAAAGAAAGCAGTCAACTGAAACAAATTGAAGATAGATTAAAACAGCAAATACTAAAGCTAAGGGGCAAGATGCCATCCTATGTTAGAATCACATAATTATTGGCAGCATTCATCTACCTTTTCCCTATCTTTAAGCAAGGTTATACCTGAGTAATCTCCAAACAGGCAAATTATGCTATTCTTTAAAATACTTGGAAAAAGAATATTCTACAATTCTTTTTCAAACTTGTCCCAGTCGTATGATACTGATAACAGAATTTTTATTTATCTTAGCTATCATCTAGTTTCATCACCTTTATTTTATAGCTGAGGAAAGAGGGGCCCAAAGAGTTTGTGATTTGCTCAAAGTTGCGTAGCAAGATTGTGGCAGAGCCATAACTAAAAACCCACTTTTTCTGATTTCCAGTTCCCTGCTCCAGCTGTATCAAGAGGGATGACTTTCAATACCTTCCCTATTTGACTCTCCATGTCTTTTGGTAAGTTTTCAATATGGTCCCTAGTTTCCTATCCAAGGCTTTATCTCTTAATTCATAGACTGAACCAGTTCCAGCAATGGCCCTATGCATCCAAGATTCTCATCCTTTCCTGGTCGTAGTAGGCAGAGTTCTAAGAAGGTCTCGAAGATTCCTATCCCTGGTGTATATGCCCTGGTAAGCCTTCCACTTTCATATGGGCAGAACTTATGCATATGGTGAGATAGTTGATCTCTTGATAGGTTACATTACACATCAAAGGGGATGGTCACCTTTGGTAATGCAGTGATAGAAAATTAATATACTGGCCTTACATCATTATATTTAGTGAGATAATGAAATGCTGTATGAATGTAGCTCCCTCAACTTCTCTCTCCACCTCTAAAATGCTGTGTGGTTTCCCATCTACTTCTTCCATCCCGAGTTAGTGGGTGAAAGATATCTCTTTCTCTTCAAGGTTATCGAAAGTGTCTCTCTTGTATTTTCACTTTTTCTCTCTCCTCTAAGTCCTTCCTTACAATCTACAAACATGTATAGAGTCTCCCACCCAATAAAACCTTTCCATGGCTCCAACTCTCTTGAACTTGGTGCTTCTTTCCTTTCTCTGTGTTCAGATCTGCTTGTCCCCGATCTGCCCTAGTGTGCCTAAAGAACACTGGGCTCATCTCTGCCCAGATCCATAATCAATAATGCCCAGCAGGTCTCAGTTCCTAGCCCAGTGAAATAAAATAAGAACAGCAAAATAGGGCACCATTGACATTGGTTCCAAGCTGGCCCTTGACCCAACATTTCCTTTACTTGCTTTATTGCCTTAACCCCTGGCTGTTTAGGCCTTCTTGTCTGGTTGGTTATATGACAGATTCACTCTCTGAGCTTTCAACTCTCCTTCTCTAATAAGTAGGTTGTCTTCTCTCTTCTGACATTATACTCATTTGGGGGCCTTTTTTTCCAACTTAGAAAGAATGATGTAATGAACCTTCATATTCTCATTACCCAGCTTCAACAATTATCAACAGAAGCCCATGTTGGATTATTTTTAAAGCAAATGCCAGACCTTATGTCATTTTATTCATAAATAAACTGTCTCACAAATGTCTTTTATGTTATAGTTGGTTTGTTTTCTTTGGATTCAAAACACTACACACATTGTATTTGGGTTGATATGTGTGATGGTTAATTTTATATGTCAACTCACTTGATCACTGGGTGTCCAGATATTTGGTAAAACTTTACTCTGGGTGTTTCTTTCTTTCTTTTCTTTTTTTGAAATAGTGTCTGCTTCTGTTGCCTGGGCTAGAGTGCAGTGGCATCATCATAGCTCACTGCAACCTCAAACTCCTGGGCTCAAGTGACCCTCCTGTCTCAGCCTCCCAAGTAGCTGAGATTACAGTGCTCCACCACACCTAATACTGTGGGTGTTTCTATGATGGTGTTTAATGTTTAAATTGATTGACTGAGTAGAGCAAATTGTCCTCTCTAATGTAAGTGGGCCTCATTCAATCAGTTGGAGGCTTCAATAGAACAAAATGGTAGACCCTCCCCTGAATAAGAGAGAATTCTTGACTGCCCTCAGGCTGGGACATCAGTTTTTTCCTGCCTTTGGACTCAAACTGAAACATCGGCTTTTTCTGGGTCTCAAGCCTCTGGCCTTCAGACTGGAATTACACCATCAGCTCTCCTGGTTCTCAGGCCTCCTGATTTGTCCTAGAAATACACAATCAGTTCTCCTGGGTCTCCAGCTTACAGACTGCAGATCTGGGGACTTGTTAGCCTCCATGATCCCCCAAGCCAATTTCTTAGAATAAATCTGTCTCTTTTGTGCTACATATGAATATATATATATATATATGTATATATATACACACACACATATACATATATACACACACGTTATTGGTTTTGCTTCTCTGAAAAACCTTGATTAATGTGGCATATCTCTTTAGTCTATTTTATTCTATTTTTAACAGCTTTATTGAGATATAGTTCATATACCATACAACTCACCCATTTAATGCACAATTCATAGTTTTTAGTGTATTCAAAGTTGTAAAACCAACACAATTAACTTTTAAACATTTTCATCACTCCAAAAAAGAAACCCTATACCCTTTAGTAGTCACTTCCCATTCCCCCCTCCTCTCAGCTCCTTAGAACCACTTCTCTACTTTCTTTCTCTGTAAATCTGTCTATTCTAGACATTTCATATAAATGAAATCATACATTGTTTTCTTTTGTGACTGGTTTATTTCACTCAGCATAATGTTTTCAAGGTCCATCCATATTGCAGCATGTATCAGTACTTTATTTTTATTTCTGAATATCCCATTGTATGGATATACCACATTTATTTATCCATTCATCAATTAATGGACATTTGGGTTGTTTCCACTTTTTGGTTATTGTGAATAATACTGTTATGAACATTCACGTATAAGTTTTTGTATAGACCTATGTCTTCATTTCTCTTGGGTATATACCTAGGAGTAGAATTGCTGGGTTGTATGGTAAATCTTTGTTTAACCTTTTGAGGAACTGCCAGACTGTTTTCCAAAGTGGCTGTACCATTTTACATTCTTCCACCAGTAGTATCTGAGGGTTCTAATTTCTGTACATCCTTATTGACTCCTATTAAAATCTGTCCTTTTGATTCTAGTCATCCTAGTGGCTGTGAAGTAGTATCTCACTGTGGTTTTGAACTGTATTTCCCTGATGGCTACTGACATTGATCATCTTCTCATATGTATCTTGGCTGTGTATCTTCTTTGGAGAAATCTATTCAAACTGTTTGCCCATTTAACAACTTGGTTATTTTTTTTTATTATTAAATTGTAAGAGTTCTTTATATATTGTAGATAAAAGCATCTTATCAGATAAATGATTTACAAAATTTTCTCCCATTCTGTGGGTTGTCTTTTCACCTTCTTGATGGTATCCTTTGAAACATTAAGAGCTTTAAATTTTGATAATGCTCAATTTATCTTTTGTTGCTTACACGCTTATTCCATTTATAATCTTTTTTATTCCTTGACACTTATTTCTTGAAGGAACCAGGTTATTAAGTCATGTAGAATTTCTCATATTCTGAATTTTGCTGACTATAACCCAAGGGTGTTGTTTAACATGTTTTTCCAACCCTTGTATTTTCCATGAACTGGTAATTAGCTCTAGAGGCCTGACCAGATTCAGCCTCAAATTTCTGCCAGAAATATTTCATAGGTGGTACTGTATACATCTTATACATTTCTCCTATAGATGTGTCATCCTGTATATCTCCTTTTTGCCTCACACAATAAGGCACATAGTGACTGGTTGACTGTTTGTGTATGTGTGTATATATATGTGTGATATTAAGATTATCAGTGGGTTCTGGTTTCATCAGCCTGATCCAACCATTTAAAGTTTCCCATAGGCTCTTATCTAATGGTTTAGCAGCTGTAATCTTTGGATCAATGCTATCCAACAGAACTTTCTATGATGATGGAAATGCTCTATCTGTATACTGTCCAATTGGTAGCCTCTAGCCACCTATGGGTATCAAATACTTCAAATATGACTAATACAAATGAAAACTGAATTATAAGTTTTATTTCATGAATGTAAGTGGCTACATGTGTCTAGTGGCTACTCTATTGGACTGTACAGGTTTAGCTTCATTTTTTCATCAGTTTGCATTTCTTAGCTGGAATTCTTTTAAAAGAATTTTACCTGAGCCTGAACAATACAGTGTACTATGTTTTGTCTTCATAAGAAAAAATAGAAAAAAAATTTTAGCCAGTTGTGGTGGCACATACCTGAAGTCCCAGCTACTTGGGAGGTTGAGGCAAGAGGACTACTTGAGCCCAGGAGTTCGGGGCTGCAGTGAGCTAGGATCCAGGCACTGTGTTCTAGCGTGGGCAAGAGAGTGAGACTCTGTCTCAAAATAAATAAAAAAAAAAAACAAAAAAGAATTTTACCTCATCAAATATGATTACCTTGAAATATAGCTATAATATTATGAAATATGTATTTGGTTTTCATCCTATTGCTTGGCATAAAACTCCCCAAATCCTTGGAATCACCAAAGTAATAAATGTCTTTTTGTATATTCATGAGATGAGTGGTAGCTGGCAGCCCCTTGGTAACTTCAGGATGGGGCTGGTCACCAAAAAGAGGAAGGCAGGATTAGAGGGTTGGGACTTTTCAGCCCCATCATCCAACCTCCTGGGAGGTGAGAGGGACTGAAGGTTAAGTTGATTACCAACAGTCAATGATTTAATCAATCACGCCTATGTAATGAAGTCTCCTTAAAAACCCAAAAGGACAGGTTTCAGGGAGCTTCCAGAAAGCTAAACATGTGAAGGTTCCTGGAAGGTGGTGTACCTGAAGGTATGGAAGCTTTATACCCCTTCCCACATGCTTTGCCTATGCATCTTTTCAACTGTATCCTTTGCAATATCCTCTATAATAAATTGGTAAATATAAGTATTTCCCCTAGTTCTGCTCTAGGAAATTATTCAAATCCAAGGAGTGGGTTATGGGAACCCAAATTTAGTAATTCAGTCAGAAGCACAGGTAAAACAACCTAGGGCTTGTGACCAGCACGGGAAGAGGGAGGCAGTCTTGTGGGGCTGAGCCCTCAACCTGTGGGATCTGATGGTTATCTCCAGGTAGACAGTGTCAGAATTGAATTGGAGGACAACTAGTTGATGTGACTACAGAACTGACTGCTTGCTTGATGTGTCTGGGGGAAACACCCTACACATCTGGTGTCAGAAGCATGTGAGAGTAAAGGAGAAACTGAGTGGTTTTTTTTTCCTACTCATATAATAGCTCACTCAGGAAAGACATTATGGGCCCATTTTTTAAGTGGGCACCAAGCCTGCACTGTGGGCTATTTTGGCTGAGGTGGCCTGGCTTTGGCTCTTCCCAGCTCTGTAAACCAGCAGAACTATGAGGTGCAAACATGTTCCATTCTGGCAGGATCACCATTGCAGTCTCTGCATCACTTTCTGTAGGGATCTGTAATAGATACTATTGGTGCCCCATACTTCATCCCCACAGCTCCTCTCTGATTTAGCTGCAGCTGTGGTGGACAATCCTCATGCACACGGAGGGCTGCCCACCTGAAGCACCTACCATACCTCTTAGCTTTTTGCAGCATGGAGTGCGGGGGCAGTTAATGTCCCAAGGGTAAGCCTTCAACCAAAGGGTCTTGAAGTCATTAGCTCAATACCCAGCCTCAAAGGGAAAATCCTGAGGTGCATTCTATACCTCAGGCAGGTTGTAGGCAGGATTGAGCCTCAGTTGCTCACAATGGTAACACTTCAACAACACACGATTTACTGGCTTTCCCTCCTCTTCCACTCTTTTCATTCACTCATTCCAGCTTCTTAGCATCACTTCTGTAATAAACTACCTGAATCCAAGTCCTTGTCTCAAGTGCTGCTTTTGGGGAAATGTAAATTAAGGCAGGATCTGAAAATACTTTAGTTCATGGCATTTCTTTACTCAACATTTACTGAGTGATTATAATGGATCAGGCAATGTATTAGATACTAGAAATACAATGGTGAACAAGAGATCAAGTCAAATAGGGTATACAGATTAAAAGGCAATAATCAGATAGTATACTGAGTATTATAACAGATTAAACATGGGTGCTATTTATTGTGAAGTATGGCCAGGTTTATGATCCCTGAATTGCCCCTTGCCAAAATTACATTTGCTACATTTTAAGAGAGAGAGTGAAGGACAGAGGACAAGGCCAGGCAAAAGCATCCCTAGCTTAGATTTAGTGCTCAACTCCTGGGCTTTAGTTTGGGGTAGGGGTAAACCCACGTATCATGCCCTAGTCCTCCCTTTGTCTGGGCCACACTCATTTGGCCTTGCTAGAGGTTTCTAGGGAAAGGAGCTCCATGCTGTTCTTATTGTATAAAACCAGTAGTGCTTCATAAAAGCCCAACCGCTCTCTCTGCCCCTCAAAATCCCAATAGAGAACATGTATTCCACCTGCAAAGCCAGAAATCTATCCTTCATGACATAAAAACTCTACTCCTTTCTACTGTGCTGTTAGAACCTTGCCCATGCTCTTCCATAATCCTCCTTAGTGCTATATTAAAGGGGGAAACCTGAGTTTGGTATCAGTTAAAATGTGAAACTCATATGACTTTCCCCCCATTTTTCTTTTTTTTCCCTGTCTTATTCCTAAGTCTTCTGCTTGAGACATTAGTACAGTTGTATGTCTAATGAGAAAACTGTTCTGAGGCTTTCTTACCTAATGTAAGCCCCAAACTCATTGTTTCGGGGCTATTCTGCCAAATTGTTCCTGGACCTGGGTAAGTAGTTTCTTCTCATCAGTGGGGAACTTGGGTCCTGAATCCAATCAGTCAGTGGTTGGGCCTCTGATGCTCCCAGAGTTCCAGCCAGCCTTTCTGCAAGGTTATGAGAAGGTTAAACGTGGGGCTAAACTCTACCCATTTTTTACCACCTCATATCAAATAAACATTTTGGTGAAAAGCTAGTCTTCACCCAATGCTGAGAACTGATGCTATTGAGAACTTACATGTACTCAAATAGCTTCCCAAATTTTTTCTGTCTCAGCATGTAACATACTGTTTACTTACTTGTCTCTTCAACTAGACTATAAACTCATTGAAGACAGAAATAATGTCTTATTTACCATTGTATCTCGAGGATCTAGTATCGTGGGTATCTAATGAATATTAATTGACTAAATAAAGGCCTGTAACAGGTAAGACTCTTTGAACTGCTCAGAAAACTCAACCCAAAATAGACCAAAAAAAAAAAAATGTAGCACATTATTCGTTTATGTAACTGCAAAATTCAAGGTTCAAGTCATGTTAAAAGCAGTTCATCTTTTCCAAATTTTTGCTCTCTTCTCTGCTGTGCTTGACTTCACTCTCACATAGGCTTTCTTCAGATAGAGTCCCCTAGTTATAGCAAATGCAATTTCTAATTCTGGGTGGGTCTAACTGTCTTGGCTTAATTCATGTGTCTGTCCCCAAATTGAGTCACAGAAGCCAGGGGAATGTGCTGCTCTGCTTGGCCAGGCTTAGGTCAAATGCTCACCCTTTAAATGGGGGATCGGGAGGTATGAGCTACACAGAATTACAGTGGATTGAGACCTGTGTGTGTGTGTGTGTGTGTGTGTGTGTGTGTGTGTGTAGAGGGTGGTGTGGGGAACATGGATGTTAGTCGACTAACGCAATTCTACTTTCACTCCCATTGCTAAGTTCCATTTATTTCCCTGAGGTTGAACCCCTGTGGGGCAGGGATGCCAGGTCACACTGGACTTGGTCTGTGACTACCAGCTCTTCCCTAGAGGTGGGGGCCACCCCTTCTGCTTGGAGTGTTCCCAAGAGTCTGAATACCCTGCCTACCGCTTGGTCCTGCTTGGCCTCTTCCTGCTCTAAATGTTTCCAGTGAGCTGCACAGTGCATGCAATGTCCTTTCAGACACTTTGGCAACTAGTGAGTCATATACACAAAGAACTATTCAAAGCAAAATGTGGTCAGTTCTCTAACAGAGTAGTGAAAAGATGTTTGGAGAGCAGAGATAAAGGCATACAACATCTGGCAGGGAGTATGAGAGCAGACAACTGATACAGTGACTATCAAGAACCCAGGACAAGCTTAAGTATAGGATGAATAATGATAATAACAGTGATAATAACAATAGCTAATACATATAGTACTTACCAGGAGTAAGTTCTAAGAAGTTTTTATGAATTAAGTTTATAAATCTTCACAATACCTTTTCAAGTAGGTACAGTTATTTCCCCCATTTTAAAGATGAGGTTAAGTAACTTGTTCAAGGTCACATAGTAAGGAAATGGCAAAACACCACAGGTTCCTGTCATGGAGGGTCTTAAAGGCCAGGTACAGTGGTAGCCTAGACTTATAGTTCTTTGATAGCCGTTTTCATTTTTCCCAATGGACTCAAACATTCTGAGTGTAGGACAGTGTCTAGTTCACTTTTGTATTTTTTAGAATACCTAGGTGGGCTCTACACTTAGGTAGGGGTTAAATATACGTACTCTCCTAACAGACTACCTTTTCCCCCAGTAAACAAGTATTTAAAAGCAGTGTGTTACTGGAGGGTATGGTGGTGCGAGCCTGTAGTCCCAGCTACTCTGGAGGCTGAGGCAGGAGGATCAGGATCGCTTCAGCCCAGGAGTTCTCTGCTGTAGTGTGCGATGACAGGGCCTGTGCATAGCCACAGCACTCCAGCCTGGGCAACACAGGGAGAACTTGTCTCTAAAACAAATAAACAAAAGCAGTGTGTTACTGGAATGAGCACTGTTACACAAATATGCTAAGCCTTTCACAGATGTTACAGTAGTAGACAGGAAGTTACAGATCTGACTAATGGAGGCTTTCACCTCTAACTCAGTTTGTGTGACTCTGGACAAGTGACCTTAAGGCTCCAAGATATAATTTACCAATGGTGAAAGATAGGAAAATAGGTATCCAACATATTCCACAAGGTCACACTGAGAATATAATACTAACAATAAATAAATATAATATTAAATTCTTGCAATACTTAAGAGGAAAGGTACTACAAGAAACCAAAATATTCTTCTTAATTTACCATAACTTCAGTAATTAGCAAATATGCATTAGAAGCCAAATAGTCTAGATACTATGGGATTACAACAGAATAAGACATGATTTCTGCTAGTCTCTTATTTTATAGGATATTATGGGCAGTGGTTTCAGCGATAAACACAGAGATTATTTAACAGAACATCAAAATGGCGCAGAACATTAGAGCTCACCTGGATATAGATATATGTATAAAATGATCCAAAGGGGCCAAGTAATGGACTCATGAGGAGTATTATTAATACAAAAGCAACTGTCTCTCAAAGAAAAGGCCTGGGCTCTGAGTTTGAACCTCACTGGAAGAGTTTACCATCTGTGCGACCTGGGGCCGGTCACTTAGCTTCTCTGAGCCAATTTCCTTCTAAAATGGAATAACAACCTACTTCAAAGTGTTATTGTGATGATTAAGATCATGCGTGTAAAACTTTAATCCAGTGCCTGGCTAAGCACCACAAGTCAACTATTATTACTATTGTTACCTCTGCAAGATAAAAGTCTTTTTGGCTGTTTTTCTGTAAAAAAAAAAAAAAAATTGTTTCTCTAGTCAGGCCGCATTCACGAGGTCGAAGCAGTAAAGAAGGTGCTTTAAACTGCTCGGAATGCGCGCTGCAGGAACACGAACCCCACTCATCCTTGGCGGCAAAGCCCATCTTCCATTTCCTTCTGTTCCTTTTCGGGAAAGCCAAGCTCCCCCCACGCATTTGGTTATCTTATTTTCTTGCCTCGCCAGGTCGCCGGCCTCTCTCTGGCTTCTCGCCGCGACCTTTCGGTCGTGCAGGCCCCGCGGCAACGAGGCGGCCAGCGCTGGCGTCCGGGTTCCTCCACGCTCCATTCTTCCCCTCGGCTCCAGCCGGCCGCGGCCGCCTTCTGAAGCCGGGGCTCCCGCCGGGATTGACGCACTGGGGGAGGAGCGGTTTCTCGGTGCGCGCCTCTAAGGAGCATTACGGCAGGGCTCGTTCCCGGCTCCGGCCGCCAGCCCCAACCTCCCAGGTCCGGAGCCGGGACTGGCGGAGGCCGCGAGGGAGGGAGCGCTAGCGAGGAGGCACGCGCCCGCCGGTCCGCGCCCAGCCCGCCGCCGCCTCCGCCGCCTCAGCAGCCATGGCCGAACGCCGCGCCTTCGCCCAGAAGATCAGCAGGTAAATCTCGGGCGTGGGGCGCGCCGCCGCAGCCAGAGGGAGAGCCGGAGAGCCCTCCCGGGCCAGGCCTAGGAGGCGGGTGGGTGTGGCGAGGCGGGCGCCGGGATCCTGCGGCCTGGCCCGCGGCTGGGCTGAGGGGCGGCGGGGGTTCGCGGTTGCTGCGGGCGCCTCGCGCCGCCCTCCTACCCTGGCCTTCAGCCCCCGCCGGCGGCTGAGCCTTCGCCGGGAGCGCAGGGGGCCGAGGACGCCAGCGCGCCCGCCTCTGCCGACTCCTCGGTGGCCTGGGCCTGGAGTTTCGCGGCGGTTTATGGAAGGGCGGGTGGAGGACCTCGTCGGCCGGTTCCCAAATTCTTTGTGTCCCCACCCCCGGGCTGGCTGGGGGCCGCCGCCGCGTTTCGCCCCATTCGTCTCTCCGCCCACCCTCTGTTTGCCCCCGGGAGGGTGCGGGGTCCGCCCTCCTCTCCACCCCAACAAAAGGAGCGGCGCGCGGTGGGCTCCGGGCGGGTGGGAGGCCGCCCCTCCTTCACGCCTCTCACCCTTCCTGAGAAATCTGACAGGAACCCTCTTTGCACGCTGGGGCCCAGTTCAAAGTGGGCTTGTGCACCCAGGATTTAAAACGGATGGCCAAAATGAAAAGTTGAGAGCTGTGGTCTGCACCTTCTGAGTGCAGCTGCCGAGTCCTTGACGAATTGTAGGCTGAAGCTTAATCTTTGCTGATCTTAGTGAATTTAACTGTGCGGCTGTGTTTCTCGCAACACCAGAGGAAGATGGATGATAGTGTTCTTTATACATTGCCCCTTTCACTCATATTTTAGGGGTCTGGAAGTAAGCAAGTGATCAAGGTTGAGGTTTCCGAGCCTTTTACCTACTTGTGGTGGTTGCTTGCCACCTTTCTTCCTCCGTCCCTCCAAATAAAAATTGAATTACAGTGGAGGATTCTAATATTTGTGAAATTTCTTTGTGTGATATACTTATGTATAAGACAGTAGACATTTTTGGTTTTAATACAACCATATTTCTGTGAATTATGATGTCCCAAGAAAGGAAATATTCAAATGAATTACTTTTTTTTGACAGTTGCATTTCTGTGGCTCTGAATCTTTTTAGTTTGCTGACATTTCTTAAAGATTTGTGGACTTCCCTTTAAAAAGGTCCTTTCTTAACTGTCGACTTCCATAGTGTTACTCCTAAAAGCTCTGTGCTTTTTTTCTTTGTAGCTTTAAAACAAGTATTTCGTTTTCTCCTTCAGAGACAAAATAGTAAGTGCTTAAGAGAATGGGCTCTCCTGTTACTCTGATATGGGTTCAGATTCTGACTGTTGTTTTCTAACTTGGAACATTGTCCAAGTTGTTGGGCCTAGGTTTATTTAGTTTCCTCATCTGGAAAATAGGGATAATAATAGTACCCAGCCTATAGGGTTGTTGTGGACAGTAGATGGCATAATTTGTGTAATACACTTAGCATAGTGCATGGCCCATATAGCTGTCATTGAACACTTGTAATAGTTGGTATATGGATTTGTGATAGGAAATTTTTTTTTTGTAAAATAAGTGGGTCTTATTTCTGATGGCAGTAATCTTCTAAAAAATGATGTGTTATTTGACATGCATTCTTAGTATTAATTTCTTTTTAATAGAACCAAAAATTTATCCCTGAAGTCATTGTGCTGATTTACACATTATAGAGTTAGCTAAGAAATGTATACATGGTTCTCTATTAATGGAGTTTGCCATCAGATGGGACAGGACATAACCACTAGAAAAAAAGATAATCAGTTGTGCTCAACAACACAAAGTACAAAGAAGGATAGCCTTGTAAAGTTATAAAATTAAGTAAGGCAATGAGAATGAAGAGACATGCACTGATTGGAAAGACACTTAGGAGATAGACATGGTAGTGATCGGTAATTGATTGGGCATGAAAGAGGAGGAAGACTGAGGAGTCTGGCATGACATCCAGGTTTCTAACTTGGGCAACCAGGTAGATGATGGTGACAGTCACTGGGGTAAGGGTGTACAGGAGGAAGGGGTTTGAGAGTGGGAGATGAAGTGGGATGGAGATGATAATTCAGTTTTGGACATGTTGATTTTGAGGTGCTCATGAATCATTCAGAGAAAAATATCTATTAGGTTTTTGGTGTAGGTTTAAGATGCAGAAGAGGGATTGGGCTGGAGATCTATTATAAATTTGAGAGTCATCAGCAAGTAGATTGTATTTGATGCCAGGGGAGTTGATGAGATTGTCTAGAAAAAATGTGCAAGCTTAAGTTGGAGAGAAAGCCAGGGACAGAGCTGCTGTAAGTAATGAATTACCTGTTTATTGTGAATGAAAGGTACTTTCCTCTTTTTTAGCAAATATGATCAAATAATACTTCTGAATAAATTCTCGTTCTGCTTCTTGTTTTTCTAGTAGTGGAAGTGTAACATATATTCTGGAGGAGAACTTCCTGGCTTTGATACCCCAGCATTGCCCTCACTGAGTAAACTTGGGCAAGTCACTTGACCCTATTTCTGCCTTATTTTCCCGATCTATAAAATGAGCATAATATTAGGACTTACCTCATAGGGTTAGTGTGAGGATTAAATGGATTAAATAAATGGATACTTCTTAAGTGCTTAGAACAGTGCTTTATATGTTATAGTGCCCAGTATCAACTATTATTTTTTTAATAGGGACAAGGTCTCACTCTGTTGCCCAGGCTAGAGTGCAGTCATATCATCATAGTTCACTGCAGCCTCAAATTCCTGGGCTCAATTTGTCCTCCCACCTCAGCCTCCCAAGTAGCTAGGATTATAGGCATGCCCCACCACACCAGGCTAGTTTTTTAATTTTTAAAATTTTTTAATTAATTATTTGGAGATAAGAGTCTCATACTGTTGCCCTAACTGGAATGCAATGGCATCATCGTACCTCACTGCAACCCCAAACTCCTGGGCTCAAGGGATCCTCCTGCCCCAGCCCCCTGAGTAGCTGGGACTACAGGCATGCGTCACCACGCCTGGCTAATTTTTCTTTTTTTGTAAAGATGGGGTCTTGCTTTTGCTCAGACTGCTCTTGAACTCCTGAGCTCAAATAATTCTCCTGCCTTGGCCTCCCAGAGTGCTAGGATTACAGGCGTGAGCTACTGCTCCTAGCCTTTTTTTTTTTTTTTTTGTAGAGAAGGAGTCTTGCTGTGTTGCCCAGGCTGGTCTCGAACTCCTGGGCTCAAGTGATCGTTCCACCTTAGCCTCCCAAAGTGCTGGGATTACTGGCGTGAGCCACTGTGCCTGGCCTCAACTATTTTTTAGTTATAATATTTATGATGTGGCTTAGGACCATTTGTTGGAAATGCTAATCTTTTCCTATGCATATATGAAATTTGTTGCTCTGTGAAAGCCTATTGCTGTTTGAAATCTTATTTCTTTTTAAAGCTTCAAGATTGTTCAGAAACTTTTACTTTAAAAAGAATTATAATGATCTCTTTTCTGGCTCAGTTTTTTTTGGCCTTTTGCATTTAGTGCTGTTATTTTTTGAGGCTGTGGTTTGGTGATTTCTGAGGGCTCTTTATTCTTGTATCACTGATTACACCACTTACTTCAGCTAATCATTGCAAAACAGCATGTATATTTTGTCCTATTTTGTCTATATCAAATAACTGTCCTCTTTACTTGTCTGCCTCCCTGGTTTTTTTTTTTTTTTTTTTGAGACAGTATCTCCCCGTGTTGTCTGGGCTAGAGTGCAGTGTCATCATCATAGCTTACTGAAACCTCAAACCTTTGGGCTTAAGCGATCCTCCTGCCTCAGCCTCCTGACTAGCTCTGACTACAGGTGTGCGCTACCATGCTCAGCTTCTTTTTTCTTTCTTTCTTTTTTTTGCAGAGATGGGGGTCTTACTATGTTTTTCAGGCTGGTTTCAAATGCCTGGCTTCAAGTGATCCCCCAGCCTCTGCCTCCCAGAGTGCTAAGATTACAGGCATGAGTCACTCTGCTTGGCTTGCCCTCCCTGCTTTTTGAGGACAAGGCCCATGCATTTATAGAATGTTGACTGTTTGTAGATTAATGGTCTAGGATTTTATTTGGATTACCTTGTCCTGTCACTTGATACTCAACATTGATAATGAACATTTGTGTACACTTAAAGCACTATTTACTATATTCTTATATTTATAGCCCAGAGAGTCAGAAGAACATAGTGAATAATATAGGGGCCAGGCATGGTAGCTCACACCTATAATCCTAGCACTTTGAGAGGCTGAGGTGGGAAGATCGCTTGAGCCCAGGAATTCGAGACCAGCCCAGGTAACATAGCAAGACCCCATTTCTACAAAAAATTAAAAAAATTAGCCAGATGTGGTGGCATGCACCCACAGTCTCAGCTAATTGGGAGGCCGAGGCAGGAGGATTGCTTGAGTTCAGGAATTTGAGGTTGCAGCGAGCTATGATGATGCCACTGCATTCTAGCCAGGGCAACAGAGTGAGACCCTATCTGGAAAAAAAAAAAAGAAAAAAAGAATATAGGCTCTGGAGTCAGATTGCACAGGTTGAAATTCTGCCTACATCACATAATAGCTGTGTAATTCTGTGCAGTTGATATAACCTTTCTGTCTTGGTTTCCTCATCAGAAACATGGAGTTAGCCTCAATAAAGTTAATATGAGGATGAAATGACCTAATACATGTGAAACAGTTAGGACTGTGCCTGGAACATAAATATTCAAAAAATGTTACTACTATTATTATTCCTATATTATTTACTTTTTCGTATTACCATTTTCCAGATGAGGAATTGAGGTCTAGAAAGAGTGACATTATTTGCCTAAATTGGGATTCAAATCCTTGTCCTCTGATTTCAAATCTAATATTCTTTTTATTTGGCTATATTTTCTTTCTGCAAAGTATTTTTCTGTGACAATTCCAGGTTTCCTAACAGTGCCACTGTTAGCATCCCAAAAGTTGTGTTTGCTTTCTTAGTCTTTCCTTTAGTAATTGGGTATCACTTTGCTGTCTAAGATGCATAATTTAATTAAGGGTTTCCATTAGATCTTTATTTCTGAAGAAAATCTTACACGAGTAGGATTTCCTGGATATAGGCTTATTTAACACTTCAGTTGTTTTTAGTCTTGTGTCTGTTAGTAATTTGGCCAGATATGCCCAATTTTTTAATATGCAGGATCTACTTTGTTCAATTCATAGTTCCATATATTATCAACTACTTCAGTGCTTTTTCATTTCTTTGGACACAAATACTTCCCTGATCTTTTGTTGTACTCATCTCACTAATTCTTCTTTTTTTTTTTAAATAGAGACAGGGTCTTCCTCTGTTACCCAAGCTGGAATTCCTGGGCTCAAGGGATCCTCCCACCTCAGCTTTCCAAGTAGCTGGGATTCCAGCCACCACACCCAGCTAATTTTCTTGTTTTGTTTTGTAGAGATGGGGTATCACTATTTCCCTGGCTGGTCTTGAAGTCCTGGCCTCAAGTGATCCTCCCACCTCAGCCTCCCAAAGTGCTGGGATTGCAGGTGTGAGCCACCATGCCCAGTCCTCATCTCACTAATTCTTTTAATTTATTTTATTTTTTTATTTCAGCATATTACGGGGGTACAAATGTTTAGGTTACATATATTGCCTTTGTCCCATCCGAGTCAGAGCTTCAAGCATGTCCATCCCCCAGACAGTGCACACCATACCCATTAGGTGTGAATATACTCATCCCCTCCTCCCACATCTCACCTGCCCAACACCCACTGAATGTTACTATTATATGTACACATAAGTATTGATCAGTTAATACCAATTTGATGGTGAGTACATGTTGTGCTTGTTTTTCCATTCTTGTGATACTTCACTTCTCACTAATTCTTAATGCAGAATATCTAACCTACTTCTTGCTCCTGAGTTGCAGAGTAGTATTAGTGGGAGACTAGAATAGTTCAGACTTGACCTTGGTTTGAGAGAGGTTTACTCTAAACATTTCTCATTTAACATTTTTGTTTCCCTATCTCATCTATTACTGAAAAGTTTGAGACTAGCATGAGTTTTCTTTTTTGTTGTTGCTCTGTTTTGTTTTGTTTTTTTTGTGGAGACAAGGTATCTGTCGCCCAGGCCGAAGTGTAATGCCGTGGCATGATCACAGCTCACTGCAGCCTTGATCTCTTGGGTCAAGCAGTCCGCCTGCCTTGGCCTCCCAAAGTGCTGGGAGTACAGGCTTGAGTCACTGTGCCCGACCAAGTCCTTCATTTTAAGTTTAGCATACTACTGTCTCAGTATGTTTTTTAACCATCTTTCCCTTGAGCCTGAAAGGTCTCTTGTCCCTAAAGTTTACCCATTTTATTATACTTTGAAATCCATACCTTGCCACTGCCCTCAGAATCTTGATCCCATAATTTTTTCTTTTCTTTCTAACATCTTCAATCTATTCCTTTTTGTAGACCTTCCCCTTAAACTGTAAGACTTATTTTGCCTTTCTCATCAGAAAACAAAGAAGAGTTGAGTCTTCTGGCATTTCTAGCTGCCAACCAATCATTCCTTTTTCTTCTCTTGTCACATGTCACCCATGTATGTGGTATAGTCATGACTACTTCCTGCTTGTTTACCTCATCATTAATCCTTGGGCTGTATGGATGTGCTTCCCTTATGTGTACTTGAATTATAGAATTTGAGGGTTAGGAACCTTTGACTTTTTTTTTCCCTTACCACTGATTTCATGAGCTACCTTCTAAAAAATTTCTCATGTTTCCCCCCACTCACCCTGTCCTATGTTTATACTGCTTTTCAGAGCTCATTTTTGGCAGGTCTAGGACTTGACTTTTTATCTCTAGTGCTTAGCACAGAGTCTTGTGGTTACTGGACACCTGAGAAGCGTTTGAATGAAGCCACCTTGCCACCATGGAGCATCCTTCATTACTTCACAACAGTCGTAGCTGATTTGGTTTTTCCCTCCTCTAATTCAAATGTTTTGCACATTAAGTCTACCTGCTAGCTTTCATGGTGACATTATTTTGTTCAGTAATGTTTAGTGGCTTCTTATAGTGTCAGATCCAAACTCTTTCTTGTATTTTTAAGGTTACTTAGAATGTGGTCCTCCTCTCATTGACTTCTCTAGTTTACATGTTTTTCTCCAGTCAATGTGGTGTTTTCACTGGACCCCCACAAATGGTATCTTCATTTCCATCTTTATAATTGTTCTGCTGTTTTTTCATTTGTGATATATCCTTCTTCTTTTCTAAATCTTGCCCATTCTTCAGACTACTCCAATCCACTATCCTGACTTTTTGGAAAACCATTTCCTTGCTTTTCTTTAATCTTAACATCTATGAATGCATTCGTAAGCAATATAGTTTTTTCTCTTTTTAAAGTTATTTGGATGGAATCGTGTTGTATATTTGTTTGCTTTTCTGTCTTATTTTGCATACAATTTTATTTGTGAGATTCATTTATATTATTGTGAGTAATTGAAGTTCATTCATTTTCATTGCTTTAAAGTATTTCCTTGTATAAACATACTATGATCTACTCATTCTATAGTAAATGAACATTTGGATTGTTCCCACTTTTTGACTGTTAGAAACAATATTCCTATGAACATTTCCTGTACATATATTCTGATACACATACACATAAATTTCTCTAGGGTATACTGAGGTGTGGAATATTTTAACTGCTCTTAGCCCTTTGAATTTCCAGGTAGATTTTTAGAATCTACCAAAAACAAGAACAAAACAAAAAACTGCAAAACCCTCTTTGGATTTGATTGGTATAACGTTGGATCTATACATCACTTTGGGTATAGCCTTACAAATGATAGCCTTACAATATTGAGTTTCCAGTCCATGACCCATGGTTTAGGTATTCTTTATATTGTACAATGAAATTTTATAATTTTTTCTGGGTTCATACATATCTTTTGCTAGATTTATTTCTAGGTATAACAATGTTATATCTAACTATACCTTGCTAAATTCTTGTTCATTCTAAAAATGTATCTGGGTATTCCTTTGTATTTTCTGTGTAGACAACCATCTGATCTAAGAATCATGATGTTTTTGTTTCTTCCTTTCCAATCCTTGTAACTGATTTATTTATTTTTTTGTCTTGCTCTGCAGACTATTATCTTGCATTACTGTGCAAATTATTACTATTTCTATTCAACATTGCATTAATATTGAACATCTTTGTTTTATTTATGATCTCAAAGGTAAAATATTTTGTTCTTCACTATTAAGCCTAATGATTACTGAGGGTTATCTGCAGATATTCTTTTAGTCTGGATTCGCTAGAAAATGGAGCATGAGATATGAGTTAAGAATTGATGCTTTATTTGGGGAGCACAATCCCTGGGCATCAGGAATGAGGGAAAAGGAAAATGAGGCAGAGAAAGATGGGAAACAATATAAGGTGATATGTTATCTCTCTGGCCACTGCTTCACAAAGAATTGGAGAGAGATTGTTTGGTAGGTATGCTTGCTTGGCCACACAGGACATCTCTGGGTGGAGAAATAGTTCCTCAGATGAGTGGGAGTCTGGAAAAAGAGGGAATTTATCTGCCTGCTTTTTCCTGCATTCCAGTCAATTCAATCTCTTTAGTTCAATTCTCTCCCCTTTACTTTGTCATTGCATCATTTGGTTCCCTTTGGCAACCACTCTGGGTGTCTCACTACTTTTTCCAGTGACTTTTTACATAGGCGATTGTTTTCGTTGTTAAGTGACAAAAAACCAAAATTGATTAATTTTCACACACACAAAAGTGTTGACTCTTGTAACTGAGTACATCAGGTCCAGGAATACAGATGATGTCAGCAGGCCTCTTATCTTCATGTCTTGGATAGATTTTTCACAAAATGGTTACAATGTGATTTGACAGCCCCGGGCTCAAATTCTACCAGTTTAGCTCTGCCAGAAAAGATCCAAGGATTCATTTATTTGTCTGGCTTCAGTCACATGTCCTTCCTTGAAATAATTACCATGTTTAGGAACATGGGAGAGTCTAGCCAGTCCTGGCTCACATGCCATTCTCTATGGCTTGGGGGAGAGATGTGATGGTGTTAGCCCCACTGAAATTTCAAGGAATAAGTTCCTTACCAGAAAGAAGGAGTTTTTAACCTAAAGGAGAATAAAAGTGCTGGTCACCACCAAAACAACTGATGTCTTTAAAATAGTCATTTTAGGTTGTTCCACATTGCTATAATTATTTAAATATATGGCAGTATAGCCAGCTATCCTACCTGCAATTTAAATGGAACTGGTGAAATACAAAGAAAACCAGTGTAACTTGATGCCAGCTAGCTGTGGCTTCTCTGTCCCTTAACTTTTTCAGATTTAGCTCAGACCTTAGTGCCCACTCATAGCCCTTCCAAGGATGTCTTCTTGGTTTTTATTTTTGTTTTTTGGCTTTCTTATCCTTTCTGTACTCTTGCATCATCACGAGCTGTTCTTGGTTCGCCCTGAGACACCAAAAAACTGAACTAACTCCTTCAGTCATATCAACCATTTAATGATTTTCATAATCTTTGCCTAAGATACAGTGATTGTGGTTTGGGGTCTCAGGGTGCAAAACTTTTTCAGTAACTCCACTGCAGCTCTCCTCTTTTTCCTGTCATCATCCTTCTTTCTCTAATAAACTGTTTTTCCTTCCCTTATCTTCACAGAGCAGTTCCAATCATAGCCAGACTCTTAAAAAAAAAAAAAAAAAAGTATATTGAGGTACTTTACATACCATAAAACTCATTCATTTTCAGTGTGTAATTAAATGATTTTTAGCATATTTCTTGTTATGAAACCATCATCCACAATTCACAATTTCCATCATCCCAAAAAATTCCTTGTGCCAGTTTACAGTCATTCCTTATTTTTCACCCCAAGCCCCAGGCAACCACTAATCTACTTTCCGTCTGTCTGTCTCTCTATATTATTGCCTTTTCTGAACATTTCACATAAATGGAGTTATACAATATTTGGCTTCTTCAATTAGCATGTATTTTCATGGTTCATGCATATTTTAGCATATATCAGTACGTCACTCCTTTTTATGACTGAATAGTATTCTATCGTATGTAGCACATTTTGTTTATCCACTCATCAATTGATGGACATTTAGATTATTTCTACCTTTTGACTATTGTGAATAGTGCCAATATGAACCTTCACATACAAGCTTTTGTTTGAATGCTTGGTTTCAATTCTTAGTTCCACATATGTAGGAGTGGAATTGCTGGGTCATATAGTAATTTTACATTTAGCTTTTTGAGGAACTACCAAGCTGTTCCACAGTGACCACCATTTTACATTCCCATCAGCAGTGTATGAGGGTTCTAATTTCTCCACATCCTTGCTAACAGTTGTTATTGTCGTTTTTTTGATTATAGACATTCTAGTGAGTGTGAGTTGGTATTTCATACTGGTTTTGATTTGCATTTCCCTAATGACTAGTGATATTTTTCATGTGCTTATTAGCCATTCACATATTTTCTTTGGTGAAATATCTAAATCTTTTGCTCATTTTTAAATGGGATAATTTATCTTGTTTTTGAGTTGTAGGAGTTCTTTATATGTTCTGGATGTAAGTCCTTTATTAGATGTATGATTTACAAATATTTTCTTTCTGGCCTGTCTTTTCATTTTCTTAGTGGTGACTTGATGCACAAAGTTTTTTAATTTTGATGAAGTCTAGTTCATTGATATTTTTCTTTCATGCATCATGATTTTGGTGTTGTAGCTAAGATTCTTTACCTAGTCCAGGGTCATGAAGATTTTCTAAAAATTTTATAGTTTTAGTTCTTGCATTTAAGTTTATGATCCATTTTGCATTAATTTTTGTGCATGGTTTGAGATATAGGTCTAAATCTATCTTTTGCATGTGGATATTCAATTGTTAAAACACTCTGTTGACAAGATTATCTTTGTCTAATTGAATTGCCTGGCATCATTGTCAAAAATCTGTTGACCATAAATATCAGAGTTTATTTCTTGACTCTTGGTTCTGTTTCACTGATCTGTGTGTTTGTTTTTAAACCATTATCACACTGTTCTAATTACTTTTGCTTTGAAGAAAATTTTGAAATTCATTAAATGTGAGTCCTCTAACCTTTTACATCCTTTTCAAAATTGTTTTGGCTATTCTGGAGTTTTACATTTCCATATACATTTTAGGATCAATATCAATTTAAAGTTTGCTAGTTTCTGCAAAAATCATTTTGGGATTTTGATAGAGGTTGCATCAAATCTGTAGATCAATTTGGTGAGAATTGCCCTCTGAACAATATCAAATCTTCCAGTCCATGAAATGGAGCATCTCTTCATTTATTTAGATCTTATTTAATTCCTCTCAGCAATGTTTTGAAGTCTTCAGTGTACAAGTCTTATACTTCTCTTGTTAAATTTATTTCTAGATGTCTTACTATTTTTGATGTTATGAATGGAATTCAATTAATTTTAATTTGTTCATTGCTAGTATACAGAAACAGAGTTGATTTTTGAATATTGAACTTATATATCCTTTGGTCTTACTGAACTTGTTTTTCTAGTAGTTTTTTCGTGGGTTCCTTAGAATTTTCTGTGTATAAAACAATTTTGTTTGTGAGTAAAGATGATTGTATTTCTTTCTTTCCAATCTAAATGCTTTCCATTTCTTTTCCTTTTTTCTTTTTCCTGTTGCACTGGTTAAAACCTCCAGTACAGTGTTGAATAGAAGTGGTGAGAACAGACCTCCTGATCTAAGAAGGAAAGCATTCGAACTTTCACCATTAAGTATGATGTTTTTGTAGGCAGATGCTATAAGAAAGGGAAGGAGGGTACAAAGATTTGAGAAGTATTTAACAGTTAGAATAAACAAGATTTAGCAACTAATTATATGCAGTTTATACCAGGATATAGTTTGTACATTTGTGGGTAAGAAGATTCTGGCTTTATTTTTATGAAGTAGGATGGGATTTAAGATAAATTTATCTCCTTTTGGGAGGATTACCTTTCAATAGTGGAGGTTTTTTTTCTCTGTTTTTAATTGCCAATTTCGGGTCAGTGTTAATATGTATAAATGCTAAATTTTTGAATTTGTTTCCTGTAGTTATAATTTAATATGTTCCATGAAGTAGGGAACAATATTATCACCATGTTTTAGTTGATGAAATTGAAGTATAGCAAAATGCTATAGATCACAGCAAAAATATATTTCATTTTTGTTCAAATCAAGATCCCGTAATAACTATATATTGTATTTGATTATATCTTAGTGTGTTTTTCCCTCCTCTCTTAAATAGACTTTGTCTTTTAGTCTTAAGGCTTTTTTAATGCTAAAACTTAGCCCACTGCCCTTATTTCTTTATTTATCCATCACATTTATCCAATATATAGAATGACCCACCTTCTAGTTTTTGTCTGATTGCTTCCTTGTGGTATTAACTTGTTACGCTGTCCTCTATATTTCCTGCAAACTGGAAGTTGGATGTAAAGGTTTGATTCAATTCAGGTCAAAACGTTTTTGCACAAATACTTAGTAGGTGATACAGTGTTGTTTTCTTTAATCTATTTTCCTTATTATTAGTAGTATTATTTTTTGAGACAGGGTCTCACCTAGATGGAGTGCATCATAGCTCACTGTAACCTCCAACTCCTGGACTCAAGCAATCCTCTTGCCTCAGCCTTCCAAGTAGCTCGAACTACCTGTGTGTGCCACCATGCCTGGCAAATTTTTAAATTTTTGTACAGATGGAGGCTTGTTGTATTGCTCAGGCTAGTCTCAAACTCCTGGCCTCAAGCAGTCCTCCAGCCTCGGCCTCCCAAGGTGCTGGGATTGTAGACATGAGCCAGTGGCCTGGCCTTCTTTCTTTCCCTTCTTTCGTTTCCTTCATTTCCTTCCTTCCTTCATTTTGTTTCCTTCCTCCCTCCCCTCCCTCCTTCCTTCCTTCTCTCACTCCTTCCTTCCTCCCCACTTCTTTCTTTCTGTTACATAAATTAACCCCTATATTATGGGATAATGATGTCTGAAAAGGTGGACATTTTACTGGACTTTCAATTCCTTCAGTGTTCTGATGGACACTGGAAGTGGTGTTGTAGGTCCAGGTACCACCAGCTACTGTTTTCTTGCAGGAACCACAGTGCCATATCTCCATAGCTTCTCTCTTCATCTTGGTTTTGCCACAGAAGGAGCAAGTGTACTTGCCATGCTGACTGATTTCAATTTTCTTCACCTTTTCCTGATGGAGGCACCATAGCGAGTCCTGTATTTACTGATGATTTGGACCTCCTTGGTGTATTTTAGCCAAGCTGCTGCAAACTAGGTCCAAGCCCAGAGAATCTCCTTCTTTATCTTTAATACCAACTATACACAATGTTAGAACTCTGATACAATCCATCTTGGACTTTTCACAGTATTGGAGTATCAGTGTTCTTATCCCTTTTCTTTTGGGGATTTTTAGCTATCCTTTTTTTGTCTTGTCCATGGTACCCTTCACTTCTTCCATATGACTTAGGTATAAGTAGTACCAGTCCCAAGAACTCTTATTCTCTTATTTGACATATTACATTGCAGCTATTTTTTGTGACTTTATGGGAGTAACTCAACTAACCTCTCTTATAAGGAGAGTTTAGTCTGAATTCTCCTTACTCATCTTTACTCAGACTTTACTTCTGGACCCATAATGAATGACTAGAGATGAGAGAGGCAGGCCTACACTGGCCTTATTTATCATCATCGTTGGGTCATTCTGGAGATCATGGCTAGATAGGGCATCTGAAAGTAGGAGTGGGTTAGAGGAAAGTTAAAAGCAACATGATTTTCCCCCAAATATGGGTCCTTTGCTGGTTGTTTCTAGCAGCCTATGGTGGATGGCCTGAGCAGATGCTTTCTTTTATGAAAACTATAATGATTGTTAACATAGTGAGGTAGAAATGGAGAAGAATTGATAAAGAAATAAATAGGTCAAATATTGAATCATGTTTCCTTGGGTGGGGAAGAAGGCATTTTCATATTTATGATTTAGGAACATAAGTTTTTGACTTATTTTTCTTTCTTCTTTGCAGTTAATATTAATAGCTTATTATTATGTCGGTAAAAAAAAAAGACTTCCTTGTTTTCCTTTACTCTGTCAGCTATTCCTAGGAGTAAGAAAAATTGTTATTGCAAAAAGTAATCCATGATAAAGGATTTTAACCAACATCAGGGCATGTATTTATTCATCATATTTTTTTCTTGCATACTTTGGATCATGGTATGGTTAAGAGATACTATTTTTTATTTGGTAAGATTTTCTTACCACCATTCTATGAAATCTTTTTAGAAGGTCTTAATATAAATACATCCCTTGTCTGGGTTGCAGATATTTTTATTGCTATTATATCTCATTTTGGAAATGGTTCTTGTTGTATTATCACACTTTATTTTCAAATTAGTACTGATATTCCTATTTTGGGAAATTCTGTCATGTAGAATATAGATATTTATAATATGGGCATTGCAATTTTTATATTTTTTGTTAAACAAAAATGCCTCTTTTCAAAATAACCATATTTCATTTAAGTTTCACATTTTAATATCTTCTGAAATAATTGTTGGTGTGGTGGTTAATTGTAAGGTTTTTTTTTCTTAGCTATGCATAGAGTAACACTAATTCTTAACAGTTAATGACATCTTGAATTTGATGAAATATAGTCATTTATGATTCAGGTTACTCATGCTTTAGCCCCAGAAACACTGAGATAGTGCTGAGATTGGTAGACTGAGTTGAGTATACTGAGGTAGGTAGACAAAGTATTTGTGTCTCACTATCTTTTAAAAAACTTTTTCATACTCTCATCTCAGTTTTGATGAAAAGATTAAAAGGCCTAATGAAGTCCTAAAAATTGAAGTGAATGTTCCTTTCTTTTTACTTAGAGAATTTTTACAGAATTTGCCTTTTACCCTCTCCTCAATCTGTTCTCCTCAAAGATTTCATTCCCTCTCCAACTTTCAACTCTAACCTCTAGTTGTTTTCTTGATGCTCTTCTCTTCCTTCCTTGTCTATTCAGAGTTAACCATTTTTTTTAAACTAGTAGACTTTTTTGAGGAGCAGTTTTAGCTTTACGGAAAAATGAGTGGAAAGTATGGAGTGTTCCCATATGTACCCCTCCCCCCAATTTTCCCCTATTAACATCGTGCATTAGTGTGGTACATTTATTATAATTAATGAGCCAATGTTGATGTACATTATTAATAACTAAAGGCAGTAGATTACATTAGGTAGGGTTCACTTTTTGTGTTGTGCATTCTATGGGTTTTGACAAAAATATGATGACATGTATCTACCATTACGGTATCATACAGAATAGTTTCATTGCCCTAAACATCCCCTGTGTTCTATTTATTGATTCCTCCTTTCACCTCCCACGCCTACACCCAGCCCCTGGAAACCACTGGACATTTTACTGTCTTCCATAGTTTTGCCTTTTCCAGAATGTCATGTATTTGGAATCATAGAGTATGTAGCTTTTTCAGATTGACTTCTTTCCCTTAGCAATATTCTTTTAAGTTTTCTCCATGTCTTTTCATGGCTTGTAGCTCATTTCTTTTTACCACTGAATAATTTTCCATTTTATAGATGAACCTCAGTTATGTTCATCCATTAAAGGACAGCTTGATTGCTTCCACATTTTGGAAGTTATGAATAATGAGTTTGCCTCTTAAAACACAAATATGATCTAAAGTACCTCAAGTCACCTATTAAAAAAATTGAGCTAATTCACTATCGTGAGCCTTAAAGAATAACTCTTTTGTTTCTGCATAAAAAATTTCTAATTGTGTAGTTGGCTCATAACAATGCTCAATAAATTTGTGTGGAATGATTGAATATGAAAGAAGGAAGAAGTTATTGAAAAGAAGTAGGGAAAATGATTACATCCCAAATCTGGAAAATATTTGGAAAACGAGATTGTTTTGAAACTCACCTGGAAATTCTAATGGGGACCAAGATGTTGAGGGCTCTGAATTAAACCATTAGCTTGAAAACACTCCCGAGTTTTTTCTTCCTAATTCTTATCATATGTTGATTTGTTTATAAAATATTTTAGAATTAACTTTATATCCTTAAAGTATATATAATACATTTTAATATATACATCTTTTTATAGCTTCCAGCTATATCTAGCTTTTTAGACCTTCCAGTTTTATCATAGGCCAAAGTATGTTTCCTAAAGTACCATATAAAAAAACCATCTCATGTAAGTTGGTTGTTACTCTTGTACTCTACATGAGCATTATAAAGAAATTTAATGTAATTATAAGCCAGAAAAGTATTTCCTGAAATATGTTATGAATTTATAGCCTTACTGATATACCGAGATTTTGTTGTTCTTTAAATGAATCTTTAATATACTTAGCTTTCCTCCATTTTAAACTAGGTTTTTAAAAAAATATTGTATATAATATATTTGCTTTCTTTGTTATAGAACTGTGGCAGCTGAAGTTAGGAAGCAGATCTCTGGACAATATAGTGGTTCTCCCCAACTGCTCAAAAACCTCAACATTGTTGGCAATATATCCCATCACACCACAGTAAGTAGCATATTTCAAAATATAGTATGTTTTTGGTGAATTACTGACTAGGTCATGAAAAAATAGTGGAAAGGTAAGAGCTAATAGATTGAGTTCTATCCCTAGTCTCAACCTTACTTATTGCTACCTCACTCTTGAAATCTGAATTGGGAAAGGGTGTTAGGGGATGTTATAGAAATGTTGGTTTCCCTTCAAAAAGATAAACAAAATTGATAAGCTACTAGCTAGACTGACCAAGAGGAGAAGAGAGAAGATCCAAATACACACAATTCAGAAATGAAAAAGGAAACATTATAACTGATACTACAGAAATAAAAAAGATCATCAGAGACTATTATGAATAACTCTATGCTCACAGACTAGAAAACCTAGAGGAAATGGATAAATTTCTGAAAACATACAACCTCCTGAGATTGAACCAGGAAGAAATAGAACTCCTAAATAGACCAATAATGAGTAGATTGGATCAGTAATAAAAAAAACCTCTCAGCAAATACAAAAGCTCAGGACTAAATGGTTTCACAGCTGAATTCTACCAGACATAAAGAACTGGTGCCAATCCTACTGAAACTGTTCCAAAAGATTGAGAAGGAGGGAATCCTCCCCAACTCATCTTATGAAGCCAGTATCACTCTGATACCAAAGCCAGGAAAGGATGCAGCAAATAAAGAAAACTACAGGCCAGTTATCTCTAATGGACATAGATGCAAAAATCCTCAATAAAATACTAGCAAACTGAATCCAACAGCACATAAAAAGGATAATTGATGATGATCAAGTGGATTTTATCCCAGCGATGCAAGGATGGTTCAGCATATGCAAGTCAATAAATATGATTCACCACATAAACTGAATTAAAAACAAATGCCATATGATCATCTCAGTAGATTCAAAAAAAGCATTTGATGAAATCCAGCATCCTTTCATGGTAAAAATCCTCAAAAAAAACTTGTCATAGAATGGATGTACCTCAAAATAAAAAAATAATAAAAGCCATATATGACAAACCCACAGCCAACTTCATACTGAATGGGGAAAAGTTCAAAGTATTCCCCCTGAGAACTGGAACAAAACAAGGATGCCTACTTTCACCACTTTTGGTCAACTGGTAGTGCTAGCCAGAGCAGTTGGCAAGAGAAAGAAATAAAGGGCAGCCAAATTGGAAAAGAGGAAGTCAAATTATCTCTATTTGCTGATGATAGGATCTTACACCTAGAAAACTCTAAGGACTCCTCCAAAAGAGGAGATTTGATAAATGAATTCAGCAAAGCCTCAGGTTATAAAATGAAATGTACAAAAAAGCAATAGCATTTCTATACACCAAAAAAGACCAAGCTGAGAACCAAATCAAGAACTCAATCCTATTTACAATAGCTGCAAAATGAATAAAATACCTAGGAATAAATTTAACCAAGGAGGTGAAAGATCTCTACAATGAGAACTATGAATCACTGATGAAAGAAATTATAGATGACACAAAGAAATGGAGAAACATCCCATGGTCATGGATCGAAAGAATCAATATTGTTAAAATGACCACATTGCCCAAAGAAATCTGTAGATTCAGTGCAATTCCAAAATACCTAGGTCATTTTTCACAGAATTAGAAAAAACAATTCTAAAATTCACACGGAACCAAGAAAGATCCTGAATAGCCAAGCAATACTAAGCAAAAAAGCCAAAAACAAACAAAAAAACGAAACAAAAACAAAACTGGAGGCATCACATTACCTGACTTCAAATTATACTGCACGCTGTAGTAACCATAATAACATGGTACTGGCATAAAAGTAGACACATAGATCAATGGAACAGAGTAGAGAACCCAGAAATAAAATCCTATATCGATAACCAACTGATCTTTGACAAAGCAGACAAAAATATTAATATACACTGGGGAAAGGACACACTATTCAATAAATGGTGCTGGGAAAATTGGAGAGCCATATTCAGAAGTATGAAACTGGACCCCTATCTCTCACCATATGAAAAAATTAACTCAAGAGGGATCAAAGATTTTAAGGCCTGAAACAATAAAAATCCTAGAAAAAAATCTAGGAAAAAACTCTTCTAGACATTGGCCTAGGCAAAGAGTTTATGACTAAGACCCCGAAAGCAAATGTAATAAAAAAAAAAAAATGACAAATGGGACTGAATTAAACTAAAAAGCTGTGAATAGCAGAAATAATCAAAAGAATAAATAGACAACCTGTAGAATGAGAGAACATATTCAAAAACTATGTGTCTGACAAAGGACTAATACCCAGAGTCTACAGGAAACTCAGACAACTCAGCAAGAAAAAGCAACCCCATTAAAAAGTGGGCAAATGACATAACAAGCATTTTTCAAAAGAAGATATACAAATGGCCAAAAAACATAAAAAAATGCTCAATATCACTAATCATCAGGGGAATTCAAATTAACACCACAATGAGATACCATCTTACTCCAATTAAAATGGCCATTCTTAAAAAGTTAAAAAAGCAATAGATGTTGATGTGGATATGGTGAAAAGGGAACACTTATGCACTATTGGTGGCAATGTGAATCAGTACAACCTCTATGGACATCAGTATGGAGATTTTTCAGAGAAATATAAGTCGATCTATCATTTGGTCCTGCAGTCCTACTACTGGATATCTACCCAGAGGAAGAGAAATAATTATATTAAAAAGATCCCTGCATTCGTATGTTTATCACAGCACAATTCACAATCACAAAGATCTGGAATCAACCTAAGTGCCCATCAACTGATGAGTGGACAAAGAAAGTATGATATATATGTGTGTATGCATATATATCTATATTGATATAGATATAAAATAGAGTACTACTCAGTGATAAGAAAGAATGAAATAATGACTTTTGCTGCCACTTGGATGGAACTGGAGGCCATTATTCTAAGTGAAGTAACTCAGAAACAGAAAAATAAATGCCACAGGTACTCATAAGTGAGAGCTAAACTAAAGCTATATGGGGCACACAGGGTAGTATAATGGACATTGGAGACTCACAAGGGGGGAAGGTGGGAGGGGATGAGGTATGAAAAATTACCTGTAGGGTACAGTGCACACTGCTTGGGTGATAGGTACACCAAAAGCCCATACTCCACCACTATACAATATATACATGTAACGGAATTCAACTTGTACCCCCTAAATCTATTAAAATTTAAAAAAAGAAAAAAAGAAGTGTTGGTTTCCTAGTCAACTCTGAAACTTTACATTCAGGATTTAGTCAATTCTGGAATTTTATATTTAGAACTTTGGAGACCCAAGGTAATTCATTATGTGAAAATTTAGGAATCTATTTTGGAAATAAGCCCTGAAGTAAATGTTAAATAATTATGTGGGTTTGTAGTATTATCTGTCCCCTTTAATAAAAATGAATTTATATTTATTGAATCATTACTGTAAGCCAGGTCCTGTGTCAGAGACATAAATAAGCATTCTCTTATTAAGTTGGCATGAGGATAATCAGAGTTGATAAAAACTCATATTTATTAGTTATATTAGGAATATGAATTTAAAATGTACCTTCATTTGTCTTAAAATTAGAGGTTATTTTTTCTTTTTCTTTTTTTTTTTGAGACAGAGTCTCGTTTTGTTGCCCGGGCTAGAGTGAGTGCCGTGGCGTCAGTCTAGCTCACAGCAACCTCAAACTCCTCGGCTTAAGCAATCCTCCTGCCTCAGCCTCTCAAGTAGCTGGGAATACAGGCATGTGCCACCATGCCCAGCTAATTATTTCTGTATATAATTTTAGTTGTCCATATAATTTCTTTTTATTTTTAGTAGAGATGGGGTCTCACTCTTGCTCAGGCTGGTCTCGAACTCCTGAGCTCAAACAATCCACCCTCAGCCTCCCAGAGTGCTAGGATTACAGGCGTGAGCACTGCGCCCGGCCTAGAGGTTATTTTTTCAAATGCTGTGAAAAACTAAAAAATTACATAAGCATGATAGGATGAAGTTAACATATATTAACATTTTTTTCATTTAGCTATGAAAGGGTACTTGTTATTGAATAAATAGGGAAATAACAGTTTGACTTGTAATGATATGTATATAATGTTTATGTTATTAAAATTTTAAAACAGGTTTACTTTTAATTACAGTAACATGCTAATTTGAGAAATTTTAGAATATATGGATTTCTGGGTGATTTCAGTGTACATGGAGATGATCCTTCCAATACATTTTTGGGATCTTGAGCTCCTCTCCTATGGTGATAATGTCTTGCATCCTGTATTACAACTCAACTACTCAAAATTCCGATAGTCAGATCCTAGATTTTGTCATTATGAATAACTGTGTACCATGTGTAATCTCAGTTTTGTGCTTCCCACTCTCTGATCACCACCTCTTATCTTTCTTGCCCTCTTATTCTGGTACCCTGACTCTAACTGTCCTTCTGCCCCACCAGGACCTAGAATCCATGAACCCACTAACTTTTTACTGTCCCTTACCCCTTGTCCTCTTTTCTCCTTTTACCAAACCTAAATTATATGTTGATCTATATAGTTACTCTCTTCCATGTACTTTTGACTTCCTTAAGCTTTTCTCACGTCATTGTACCCCTTGGTACAACCTCTGTGGTGTTTAAATCCAAATCTCTCTTTATGTCGTACCTGCATCTGTGCAGCTGAATGTGGCTAGAGAAAAACACACAATTCCATTGACTGGTCTCACTTTAAATTTATGACCACAAACTCATGAAGTCTTTAATATTGCAAGCAGGCATTATTTTTTCCTAGTCCATTCATTCTTTAAGTATTTTAGTTTACTTATTTCACGCCTTCTATTCTCTCCTTAAACTTGTCATCCTTCTTTACCATTTTCACTCGTAGTATGACTTTGCTTCTTATTTCCTGAGAAAGTTGAAGCAGTCAGAAGAGAACGTCCACCTACTCCCACCACCACATCTATCCTACTATCTGTACCCGTGTAGTCTACCTGTTCACTAGTAACTACAGAGGAACCACTAGAGTACTATGGAGGGTAATCCCTTCACTTATTTACTAGATCACAACTCTCTCAATCACTCAAGTATAGTACTTTAGTAATTCTCCTTTCTCTTTTATATCATCATTGTTTTGCTCTCTATTTACTGGATCATTCCTATCAGTATTCAAGCATGCTGTTATTTTTCCCGTTTAAAAAAATCCTGCTTTTTGCCCCACTTTTCCCACCAGTCTCTAACTCCCAGTATTTCTTTGCTCTTCTTTGCAATAAAATTCCTTCAAAAGGTTGTCAGTGCTTGCTAACTTCAATCTCTCTCTTTGTATTCTCCCCGAAGAAGTACTTTTTAAATTATGAGAGTCTTCAGACATTCTCTGAGGTAGAAAGACTAGTATACATATTGACATTTTCTTAACTACATTGCTGCTATTATCACTTAACAAGATTAACAGTAATTCCTTGGTATCATTTACTATCCAGTGCATTTTAAATTTCCTTGATGTCTCATAAATGTCTTTTTACAGTTGGTTTATTCAAATCAGAATCCAAACAAGATCCAAAGGTGGAATTTGGTGTTAGATCACTTGAGTATTTTTAAAAAAAACTAAAGCTGTTTCTCCCTCCTCCAAGTTATAACTTCATTATTGTGTCATTGACTTATTGAGGAAATGAATTGTCTTATAGAATTTACTGCCTTTGGGATTTTATGTTTGCTTTCTTGTAGAATTGTTTCTCTCTCACCCTCTATTTCCTGTTAACTGATTGGATTCTGGCTCTACTTCTTAAACAGCTTTATTGAGGTGTAATTCACATACTGTGCAATTCATCCATTTAAAGTGTACCGTTCAGTGGATTTTATATATTCAAGGATATGGGCAGCCATCACCACAGTCAATTTAGAACATTTTCATCACCTCACAAAGAAATCCTTTAGCTCTTGCCCTTTTATTCCCCAAAATAACCACTCATTAAATACCAGAATTTTTGATGGTACACGAGAAAGGATTGAAAAGAGATTTCAATGATAAACACGTCAGGTAAGATTCCAATGCAATTATTGTTGAAGTATGACAGTGTCTCATATTGCCTATGAGAGATTTTTGTGGTGTTCCACTTTTACTTCTCTCTGACATCTTTAGCCCTGCTTACTGCCCTGCCAACTCTCTTTTATAAAATCATGATCCAGGCCGGGCGTGGTGGCTCTCGCCTGTAATCCTAGCACTTTAGGAGGCTGAAATGGGAGGATCACTTGAAGCCAGGAGTTCAAGACTACCTTGAGCAACACAGTGAGACCCCCCCATCTCTACAAAAAATTAAAAAAAAAAATTATCCTGGTGTGGTGGCATGTACCTGCTACTTGGGAGGCTGAGGCAGGGAGGGTCACTTGAGCCCAGGAGTTTGAGGCTGCAATGAACTATGATCATACCACTACACTGCAGCCTGGGTGACAGAGCTAGCCCCCGTCTCAAAAAAACAAAAAAATCATGATCCAGTCTCTTCTTTGGGTCAGTAAATATAGAATCTTTCTTTGGAGTCTTAACTCTTACAAAATAATTTATAGTTGTAAGCAGCTCATCATGACATGCCAATACTAACCCAGCCAGCTCTCTCTGATGGGCATAAGAGAGAATGGAGACTGTTGGACTGTTGTAGCAAAAGTAAATGTTTCCTTGATCAAGGTCTAGCTAACACTACATCTAGAAAGCCAATGACCTTATCTATTTTATTTACTTATTTTTATTTTAATTTTTTTTAAGAGATTGAGTTTTGCTCTGTTGCCCAGGCTGGAGTGTAGTGGCATGATCATAGCTCATGGCAGCCTTGAACTCCTGATCTCAAGCAATCTTATCCCCTCAGCATCTTGAGTAGCTGGGACTACAGGTGGGTGACACCATGCCCAGCTAATTTTTTTTTTTTTTAATTTTTTGTAAAGATGAGGTCTCGCTATGTTGCTCAGGGTGGTCTCAAGCGATCCTCCCAACTCAATCTCCCAAAGTGCTGGGATTACAGACAGGAGCCACTGTGTGGACACCAGTGACCTTATACATGACTTTTGAAAACAAGATTGTTGTTTATCTTCTCTATGATTTTTTAAGGAAGTGTCATATCTTCCTCACCTACCCAGACAGTTTCTGTTGATACGGTTGGTCATTCTTTGAGGAAAAATTCAGTTTGAATTAGACATAAATATGGACCTTCCAAGTTTTGTCATTATTTTCATTGAGTATTCATTTGTGACATTTTGAATCCTGAAATGTATAGTGCCCTATAAATAATATCTGGGTGGAGAAGCATTGAATTAGAAAAAATTTTTTAAATTTATATATATTTATGTTTTACCTTTATGTTTATAATATATAGTGGTAAAATATACATAACAAAATTTATGATTTTAACCAGTTTTAAGTGTACAGTTCACTGACATTAAGTACATTTACAGTGTTGTACAACCATCACCACCATCCATTTTCAGGACTTTTTCATCATCCCAAACAGAAACCCTGTACGCAATCACACATTAGCTGCCATATGAGTTATATTTAACTCACGCTAGTTTTGAGCCTGGGGCCTTGTGAAGCATATGTAACTCCAGTTGGTTTGTGAAAATCTTACTTGTTGATGTTATTGTTACAATTAATATTGACAATTTAATAGCCACCAAACCTGGCTAATTTTTAAATTGCTTTTAGAGACGGGGGGGTCTGGCTCTTGCTCAGGCTGGTCTTGAACTTCTGACCACAAGCGATCCTCCTGCCTCAGGCTTTCAGAGTGCTAGGATTACAGGCGTGAGCGGCCTCTTTTCTTTAAGTACTTGAAAAATGTCGTGCCGCTTTCTTCTGGACAACATGATTTTTGATGAGAAATCTGTAATTTGAATTTTTTTTACTCTAGAAGTAAGGTGTTATTTTCTCCTTACTACTTTCAAGATTTTGTCTTTAGATTTCAGAAATTTGACTAATGTGTCTTGGCATATGTTTCTTTGGGTTTACCCTATTTAAGATTTGCTTAGCTTCTTGAGTCTATAGGCTTATGTCTTTTTGTCAAATTTAGAAGTTTTCAACCATTATTTCTTTAGATATTTTTCTGCCTTGTGCTCTTTTTTCTCACTTTCCAGGATTCTGATGATATGAATCTCATATATTTTCTTGTAATCTCTGAAGTTCTGTTTTTGGTTTTGTTTTGTTTTGGTTTGTTTTTTAGTCTATTTTCTCTCTGCTGTTCAGACTGGGTAATTTCTATTTTTCTGTCTTCAAGGTAACTGATTCTTACCTCCTTTGTCACCTCTATTCTACTATTGTACTCACCTGTTGTATTTTTTATTTTGGTTACTGTATTTTTCAGTTCTAAAATTTCCATTTAGTTCTTCTTTGTATCTTTATTTATTTATTTTTACTGAGACTTTGTTTCTTTACAGAGAGTTTCTGTTTTCATTTGTTTTAAAAGTGTTTGCAATTGCTGTTGAAGCATTTTTATGATGTTTGTTTTAAAATCTTTGTCACAGAATGCTAAGATCTCTTATTTTGGTATTGACATCTGTAGATTATCTTTTTTCATTTGAATTGAGATTTTCGTGGTTCCTAGTGTGATGAGAGATTTTTGATTGGAACTTAGACATTTTAGGTCTCATGTTGTAAATCTCTAGATCTTATTTAAACATGTTTTAGCTGGCTTCCTCTGACATTGCTCTGGTTGTAGATAGGTGGGTATTTATTACCTTGTTACAGACAAATGGGGTAGAAGTCCAGGTTTCCCATTCATCCTATTGATATGCAAGGAGGAGGAGGGCTCCTTGAGACTGTTGGGCAGGAATGGGAGTTCCCACTTCTACTGGACCACTGCTCATACCACTTGGCTGGGAAGGGCAGTAGTGCCTCATTAATGTTCCTCACATGACCTCCACTGACACCCAGGGGTATGTGGCCTTTATCCTGGGCACTGGTGGAGGTACTGACTCTCCACTAGGCCTTTCTGACACATCCCCAGTGATAAAGGAAAGGGGAGCCTTGTTGCCACTTAGTGAGAGTGGATGTCCACATTCCCTAAGTGGCCTCTGTTGACACTGTGAGGCTGAGGTACTCATTATTGTTCAGTAGGTATGAAAATTCCAACTTCCTACTTGGACTGCTCTTCTACGACTCTGGTGAAAAGAGTTGGGGTCCTTGTTAAAGCTTGGTGAGAGTAGAGGCCTAGCTCCCCACTTGGTCTTTGCTATTGTGGGTATGAGTGGGGCCACAGTTTTCATGCAATGTTTGGCTAAAGTAGAGCAGTTATTGTCTAAGTGTTTTTTTGTTTTGATAGGCTGTCTCTTTCTTGATGATTTGGCTGGGGAGAACAGTTTTTCTGTTGGGGCTTTTTTTTTTTCTTCTGTGTTCATTGGTGTTTCTGGGTTAAGGGCTTCTCTAGCTCCAGGTCTCCCTGCTGGTCTGCCTTTTTCTCTCCACCTTTCAGAATCTTCTTATGTTTGTTTTATATGTAATGTCCAGGGTTTATAATTTTACTTAGTGGAAAGAATAAGGAAAAGTTTGTCTACTCCGTTTTCCTAGAAAGGGAAGTACCCCTAGTAATTTTGGTTGTTGAGCACTTTTTCATGTGTTTATTGACCATTCTAGTATTTTCTTTTGTGAAATATCAACTTTTTCCCCTTTTATTTGTTTATTTTTATTATTGATATATAGGACTTTTTTTTTTTTTTTTTGGAGACAAGGTCTCACTCCGTTGCCCAGGCTCAAGTACAGTGATATCATCATAGCTTACTGCAACCGTGAACTCCTAGGCTCATGCTGTCTCCTGCCTCTGCCTCCCAAGTAACTGGGACTATAGGTGCATGCCACCAGGCCTGGCTAATTTTTTTTAAATTTTTTGTAGAGATGGGGTCTCATTGTTGCCCAGGCTGTGGACATCTTTATATATTCTAGATACTAGTCTTTTATAAAATATGTGTTGTAAATATTTTGTTTTAGTGTGGCTTGCCTAATCATTTTCTTAATAGTCTCTTTTGATATATCAAAATTTTCTATAATTGTTCCTTCTTGTATCATGTCTAAGGAAACTTTTCCTACTCCTAAATCATAAAGACATTCTGCTGTGTTTTCTTCTAGCAGATTTATAGTTTTAGCATTTGTGTTTATGTCTGTGATCCATCTCAATTTAATTTTTGTGTATGTTGTGATGTAAAGACTGAGGTTCATTTGTTTTTCATATGGACATTCAGTTATTCCAGCAACAAAGGTTGAAGAATGATTTCTCTTCCTGTTGGATTGCTTTCTTTCCCTTTGTTAAGAACATCATAGTGTAGTTTGTACTTGATAGGATAAGTAAGATAGAATGCTTATGCGAGAAAAAACCACAAATATTAGAGCTCAGAAACTCAATTTCAAATTTCTGTTCTACCATTTTGTGGCTTTATTTTCAGACTTTGATTAACTTCTTTGAGCACAAGGATCCCTTTATTTGTAGAATTGAAATGGTAATTACCTCTAATTTACAGGGGTTGGGAGAGGTTTAAATGAGATAACATATCATGATAATATTAACTACTGTCTTTTGACTATTTAAGATGTATTAGTCATTTATTATTTTACTTAATATCTTTAAAATGTTGCTGTAGTTGTTCAGTCCAAAACAGCATAGATTAAAGCGCCTTCCGCTTAATAACATATACCTACACAGCGGCAAGTTTCAGTGTTTTTATTCTAGATGAACATCCTGAGAAATAACATGGTCTTACTTTCATTGGTCTACAACTGCACATTTGGTATATATCCTTTGTAGTTTTGCCTGAATGTTTTTTCTTTCTTGAACTAGATAAGAAGTATGTTATTAAAAATTTCATCCTGGCTAACGATTACCGTGAATCTTTTATTATTGCTAGTGGATACTTTTAATGAGGTCTGTGTACTAGTTTCCTGTGGCTACTGTAGCAAATTACCACAAACTTGGTGGCTTAGAACAAAAGAACTTTATTCTCCACAGTGCTAGAGGCCAGAAGTCTGAAATCAGTATAACTGGACTGAAATCAAGGTTTTGACAGGGCTGTGCTCCCTTCAGAGGTTCTAGGGGAGCATCAGTTCCTTGCGTTTTCCAGATTCTGGTGGCTTTTGGCATTCCTTGACTTATGGCTACATCACTTACATCTTTAAGGCCAGAATCTTCAAATCTCTTTCAGTTCCATCTTCATGTGGCTTTCTGTCCTGTGTGTATGGCCCAAATCTCCCTCTGTTTCCTTATAAAGATATATGTGATCGCATTTACGACCTGCCTAGATAATCCAGGATAATGTCTCCATTTTAAGGTCCTTAATCACATCTGCAAAGACTCTTTTATTTTTTTTCCATGTAAGTTAACATGCACAGGGGCTATGGATTAGGATGGGGAGAATTTTGGGAGGGCCATTTTTTAGCCTACCACAGTCAGGTTATATGTTTTTACTAGGATAATCAACAATAACAAATAAAGTAAAAGCACTACTTTAGAAACTTAACTATGAAAATTCCAAAGATATAAAAAAGAAAAAAGAATTCTTTCAATGAGTATTTTGTAAACTGTAAAGTACAATAACACTTTATTATTATTATTCTTACTATTTTTATGGGAGAATTATAGGCAAAGTCTAATCAAGAAGGTTAAAGAGAGTATGACCAAAAGCATAAAGGAGTCTAAGAAGGCCAACACTTTTTGTTTTCTTTAGCGCATCTGGCTAAACATGTTAAATTTTAGAAAGAACTAGGTTAAAATTTAAAGTTTTAAAATTCTTACATTCATCTCTTTCTGTCTACCTCTTACTCCCTCCTCTTTTTATAAAGGTGCCCCTTACTGAAGCAGTAGATCCAGTAGATTTTGAAGATTACCTCATTACTCATCCTTTAGCTGTGGATTCTGGGCCTTTAAGGGAATTGATTGAATTTCCTCCAGATGATATTGAAGTTGTTTATAGTCCTCGGGACTGCAGAACCCTTGTTTCAGCTGTACCTGAAGAAAGGTAAGGAGACATTTATCTACTTTTGGTTTTAGTGTAACTATAGAAAGGCTGCCTTCCATTATATTATTTAGAGCCTATTTCTTGTGTTGATGTCATTTCTTGTTATAAGAACATGAACTGCAGCAACCAAATTCACAAATATCAGTGCTTTCCTTTCTAAATTACAAATATATTTTCTTTTTAAAAATAGTGAAATGGATCCACATGTTAGAGATTGTATAAGAAGTTATACAGAAGACTGGGCAATTGTGATCAGAAAGTAAGTTATATGTTTATTATAACATTTAAAAATACTGAGTAGGATTTGTAAATGAATTAAGGTAGATTAGTAATAATTGTGAGATAAGAAAATTTATTTAAACAAAATAGTTGAAGAAACAAAGAATAATCTTATGTATGAAATGTCCGATTTAGAGCCAAAAGTGTAATTTATTATATCTCAAACAAGAAGCAGTACAATTAAAGTGTGCACCTAAACTATCAACACAGTTTTGCCATCTTAACAGTAGCTTGTTTATGCCAGCAGCGAAGAAGCCTGGAGAGCGAGTGGTGATGAAATCATGAAAGGTGTTTTCCACAGCTTGTTGAGAATTGAATATTTTTCCTTGCAAGAAGTGGTCCAAAGCCTGGAAGAGGTAGTAGTTAGTTGGTGCGAGGTCTTGTGAATACAGTGAATGACAGCGTTCCCAAGTCCAGCTCTGTAGTTTGAGCAGCATTGTTTGTGAGACATGTGGTCGAGCACTGTCTTGCAAGAGGATTGGCCTGTCTCTGTTGACCTTTAATCGCAAGCATCCTCATCCAGTTGGTTGTAGTAGACATCCCCTGTAATTGATTGACCAGGTTTCATGAAGCTGTAGTGGATAATACCAGTGTTGGACCACCAAACAGGCACCATTAGTTTTTTCTGATGAGTATTTGGTTTTGAACTGTGTTTCGGCACTTAATCTATATCCAGCTGTTGTGCCTAACACTTGTGATTCTCAAAAAGAATCCATTTTTCATCACATGTAACAATACGGTGTAGAAATGGTTCGCCTTTATATCATGACAGCAACAAAAGGCAAGCTTTGAGACGATTTTTCTTCTGATTCCTGTTTAATTCATGTGGAACTCATCTATCCAGCTTCTTTACCTTGCCAGTTTGTTTCAAATGGTCCAATATTGTTGGAATAGTAACGTCAAACCTTGCTGCTTTTCACGTGTAGGTTGAGGTGGATTCACTTCAACTACAGCTTTTAGCTCATCATTATCCACCTTGGTCTCAGGTTGCCCACGTGACTCATTTTCAAGATTGAAATCACCAGAATGGAACTTTTCAAACCATTGACGTACTGTGTGTTCATTAGCCACATCCTTCCCAAACACTTGATTTTTCAAGTCTGTCTGCACTGCATTGGTTCCATGTTGGAACTCATATTTGAAAATAACTTGAATTTTTTACTTATCCATGGTTTCACAAAAATTGCTCTTAAAAAAACGTGAAAGATTATTCACAAGCCAAAAAGTGCTTTTGAAAGACTGAGAATGTACCCTCAAAATAAAAATAAAACAAGAAGTGTCAAAGTGAAATGTCAGAGATAGCAACTGTCAAACTTAGTACTTAAGGAAATTGGACATTTCATACTTAGTAACCCAATATGCCGCCATTTTCTCAGGAATTCCACAATTACTTTTACTTATTTTCCTTATAAAGTAATAGGTTTGTGGGAGTAGTATTTCTATATTATTATAAATCATTAAGAACTGATAATATATGATGATAATGATTTTGTAGTCTAATTCTTTTGTGAAATCATGGCAAGATATTGATGAATAATTTCTGTTTCTCAAAAAAATCCAATTTAATGAAACTTAGATAGTTAAGTTAAATCTAATAGCCAGTTTTCCAGATCAAGCTATTTGAAAGGTCTCTGCCATTTCTAACTAATGGTTTTAGGTCCTTGACCTGTATATCTAGTCAGGTAAATATTTGTTAAAAATAATGTTTTGTTCTACCCCAAATTAATTTTTCTAATGGACTGTGTTTGAAATATCAACTCAGATTAAGAAACAAAATAAAACTACTTTTCTTTTGCTAATTTGCATAACAAAGAAGGGTTTTTGTACTGAAACTTCTTAGCCTTATTTTACTAAAGGAGACATAATGACTGAAGTAGTGGAGAATTCTGATACAACATTATAGTTTTCACAAATGAAATAATCTATGCTAAATAGCACTAGCAAAAACATTGCTTATTGTTTTGCCCCCATGGCTGCTGTCTTATTTCACTGGGCTTAATATTGTGCTAAATATCACTCTGGGGGATAATGCTGACATGGTTTTTAGTTTTAGTGTGACCTAATAAAAGCACAGTCTGCTGCCCTTTATATAGAAGAGCTGTTTTTATGAACTTACAATTTTGGTAAGTATTCTAGTAGCCAGATTTTAGACATTACTGAAAGAAACTATTTCTCTGTCAGATAATTCAAAAGGCTTTACCTCTGTGCATATATGTTGGAAATCTATTATTAGAAATCTTAATAAGAAGAGGTTAGTTGTAAAATATATTGATCTCAGAATCATGGAATCTGTTACTTAATTCTAATCAAGGGGTTGCTAACCTTGGTTTAGGAAAGAGGATAAGGGAATTAAATATGGGAACTTACTATGTGCTAGGCATTTTATTGAGTACTTTATACTCACCTAATTTAAGGTTCTAATAGATAAGATAGCTCAAGCTCAGAGTAGTTAAATAACTTCTCTATGGTCCCACAAGCCAAAAGGTGAGGTAACCAGAATTAGAACATAGGGCTATCATATTCTAAAGCTTATATATATATTTTTTGTCTGTTATACTAGTTATTATACATTATCTGCTCTGGTAAATGGAAGACAAAAGGGGTACTTTTCATCAATAGAAGTTATGAGGTATTTGTCAAAAACAGAAGGTGGTGTGATTGGAATGTAAGAGAAATCACAGGAAAGAATAATCTAAGGAGAAAATATATGCAAAAGCTTCAGTAGTGCTTTAAGCTCAGAAGCAGTAAATACAGGCAATGGTGGGGGACCTGGAGCAAATGTTGGAGACACGGTTACTTTGAAACCCCCTATACCATGTGTGTACACCACTGGCAGCAGAGACAACTGCCTGTTTTTTAGGAACTGTACTTGAGCAGATAGGATAGTGCCCAGGGTGAGCATACCTTGAAGGAAGAAGGAACCCTCATACCTAGACGACTAGGTACTGGCAGCCTTTGCCTGCCAGCATGATCTATATCTTCCCCACAGCTACTGGATATGGCTGGGGTAAGCAGATACAATAGTTCAAGACAAATGTGGGGAATGCAAATTCTAAACTGAACATGGACTCCAGAATTGCCAAGTATTTGATCAAAGCCAATACATTTGAAAGAGAATTATCAGAAACTACAAATAAAAGAACTAATAATTTAGGAAACAGTCAATAGAACACAGACTAAGACCCATAAGTATAATGAATACACTTATGTATTAATGTATATAAAATATGTGACAGGATATATTAACCATATAAAAATCAATTAGTTACCTTTGGAAATTAAACTTTAGATCAGTGAAAAATATTAAAAACTCAGCAGATGGGCTCACTGGTAGAGTGGATATGGCTAAAGAATGAAATAGTGAGTGATAAGGTGAAACCACAGAATTCTTCCATAATTGAGCAGAGTGATAAAGGGACAGAAAATACTTTATTTATTCATTCAACAAATGTTTATTGAGAGTCTTGTATGTACCAGGTACTACAGTAAATACTGATGATACAACAGTGAATAAAACCAACTCTTTGCCCTCATGGAGCTTATGTTCTAGTGGGGCAAGAGGTCAATAGACAATAAACAAACACAAATAAATATATAATAGATATGGTAGAGATAAGTCTTATGGAGAAAAAAATAGGGTGAAAGGGATAGAGAGGGCCAAGAAGAGGGGTAACATTTTCTGTTTATGTAAGTAAAATAAGGAAGGCTTACTAATAGGGTGATTTTTGAGCAGACCTGAAGGAAGTGAAGAAGTGAGCCCTGTGGATATCTGGGGGAAGAATGTTACTAGGAAGAACAATACATGCGAAGGCCCCATATTCAAAGCATGCTGGAAATGTTTAAGGTGTAGTGAGTGAAGAGGACAGTGTAACTGGAATAGAATAAATGAGGGTGAGAATGCCAAGAGACAAGTCAGAAAAATGGTCATGGTGTGGGGCTAGACAGGTAGTCATGTAGAGCCTTCACTATTTCATGAATTGGCTGATAGCAAGAACCATATCATCTTCTGGTAATCATTATTATGTTGCTCCAATTAAAATATTCCCATAGTTTGACTCTACAAAGTGTTAAATCATGGACAATAATTGCTCTTTAATCAACTCTCATTTGATATTGTTGGATATTGGGTTGTTAGGAAAGAAGGTTACATAGATTTGAGTTGTTTTTAGCCACATATATAAAAAATGTTAATTAAATCATATATGTATACAATGGTGGTGTAGATTTTGCTGTTTTTCATTTTACATGTCTGCAGCTTTAGGTTAAGATCTTTTGTAAATAATGAGATATAGCAAAAAATTTCTTGGCTTTTTGAAATTTTAAGATTCAGTGCTTTATATATACATGTATTTAACCTTTTAGAAATTTATATTACTATTAATATAATATTATTTTCTACTTTCTCATTTTATTCTTCAACCCGGCTTCCCAAGTTTTCTTTTTACTGACCTGTTCTCTGAATTGAAAGTACAACCTAAATTATATACATGTGGTAGGCATGGAAAGAAGGAAAATATGGTTTGCTTTTGGGAACTCATAATCTGCTCTTTAGTTGGATTAAAGGAACTTTGAATGGAAATTTTCTTAAACCTCTGGTTAATTATTTAACACACTCAAAACTACTAGGAGAAATTCTAATTATGTAAAGAAATAATGCAAATAACACTTGGCTTATTACATAATAATGCTGAAAAAGTGAAAAATTTTTAAAATTTGATATTTATTTATTTTATTTTAAATAGGTATCATAAACTGGGAACAGGATTTAATCCCAATACACTAGATAAACAGAAAGAAAGGCAAAAAGGTTTGCCAAAACAGGTCTTTGAATCTGATGAAGCTTTGGATGGCAACAACTACCAGGATGATCAAGTAATATTTTTATTCTTAAATGACTATAAAATTTATTTTAAAATAGTTTATTTTCTATTTATTAATATTTTCATATTTAATGTTTTGCATGACAGGATGATCTTAAGAGACGTTCAATGTCAATAGATGATACTCCAAGGGGTAGCTGGGCCTGTAGTATCTTTGACTTAAAAAATTCACTTCCTGATGCTTTGCTTCCCAATTTACTCGATCGAACTCCAAATGAAGAAATAGACCGTCAGAATGATGACCAAAGGAAATCAAACCGTCACAAGGAACTCTTTGCTTTGCATCCATCACCAGATGAGGTATAGATGTTTGCATATAAAGAAGCACTGATTATCAAAATAGATATTTGGGGAGTATGATTTATATATATTATAAAATACAATTTATATTAATATTTATTATAGTATTATAATAATGTAGGGAATAAAATTTAACTGAAACATAGCTATAATTTTTATAAATGAATACTTTTTATACTAGTGAATTTATTCTTAATGAGTAATTTCTGTGAATTGAACATACTTATGATTTAATGACTTTGTGGATAAATAGGTCATTCTTTGTTCAATTGTGAAGACTAAGAAGATTAGTAAAATAGATTCTTATAAAAATATAAATTGTACAGAATTGAAATATGATGAGCATATTCATTTTGTTGTTGCTTGTCAATTTGTAGGAAGAATCAATAGAAAGGCTTAGTGTTCCTGATGTACCCAAAGAACATTTTGGTCAAAGACTTCTTGTGAAATGTTTATCACTCAAGTGAGTATCTCTTCTATTGTATAAATTTTATTTTCCAGGGTAATATTTTGAGTACTAGTTTAACAAAATCTTAGTAGATTTTATACTTGTATTTGTGTCCTTTTGAGAAGTATTATTTTATACATAATTTTAAATGCTATTCAGCATTCAAACTTATATGTGAAGCTAAGCTTTAGAGCATTTGTGGTTCACAGGCGAAGATAACTCTTTGCCACAGCTATACAATTAGTGTCAAAACTTGAGAAAATATTCACTGAAATCGTTAGTATTTACTAGACATTGTTCTTGATTGGGGAATATAAAGAAAAAGTATCTTTTTCCTTAAAGAGCTGATTTTATATTTGTTTCATGGTAGGCTCTGGTTTTTGAAGATTCTGAAGTATATATTTTTTTCCCTTAAAAAAGTTAGATGACTTCTACTTCTACTGATGTTTCTTACATTTATAATCTGCTTTACAAAGTTCTTTCTCTTATTTTATTTCATGCTGTCTTCAGAATAATTCTATAAGGTAGATATTATTTTCTTCATTTTACAAATGAGGAAACCAGGACTCAAAAGGATTAGCAGCAGTTAATTAGCATGCTCATTATTATGCTATCACTAACTGAAAAATAAACTCCATGCTCTTTTTATTATATCTTGTTAACAGTATAAGTTAATTATTAGTTCTGACGTAAGAAAAAAGAAGTTTCAATTCATAGAGCTTTCTAAAAGAAGCAACTCATAGGGACAGACCACTTTTTGTATGATTCTGGCAGTTTTCTTTCCTTTCTTGAAAGCTAAAGCTTTATATATTTAGATTTATCCACAAACTTGTTTGATAGATTAACTGCATTGAGTCTTTTGAATATCTGTACACTTAACATCAGTTCTTACTTATAATCTTCTTACTTTTTTAATAACTTTATTGTAATATAATTTACATATCATAAAATTCACCCTTTTAAAGTGTCCAAGTCAGTGTTATGTATTTATAGAGTTGTGCAACTATCACTAAAATATTTATCACACCAGAAAGAAACTTCATACTTGTGTTAGTCTGTTCAGGCTGCCATAACAGAATACCAAAGATGGGGTGACTTAAACAACATAAATTTATTTCTTATAGTTCTGGAGGCTGGAAGTCAACAGTCAAGGTGCTGGCAGTTGGTTTCTGGTGAGGCCTCTCTTCCTGGCTTGCAGATGGCTGCCTTTTTGTTGTGTCCTCACAGGACCTTTCCTCTGTGTGTACATGGGAAGAGAGACATCTTTGGTTTCTTAGTCTTCTTATAAAGACACCACTTCCATGGGATCAGTACTGTACCCTTAGGACCTCGTTTAACCTTAATTACCTCCTTAAAGGCCCTATCTCTAAATACAGTCACATTGGGGTTAGGATTTTAACATAAGAATTTTTGGGGCGTACAATTCAGTCCATAGCAATACCTATTAGCAGTCACTCTCTCAGCCCCTGGCAGCCACTAATTTGTTTTCTGTCTCTATGAATTTACTTATTCTGAATATTTTATATAAATGGAATTATATAAAATATGTGGCCGTTTGTGTCTGGCTTCTTCATATAAATATAAGTTTTCAAGGTTCATCTATGTTATAGCATATATGAGTAGTTCATTCCTTCTTTTATTTATTTATTTTATTTAGTTACTTATTTTTGTGACAGGGTCTCACTCTGTTGCCCAGGCTGGAGTGCAGTGGCGTGATCACAGCTCACTGCAACCTCCATCTCCCGGGCTCAAGCAATACTCCTGCCTTGGCCTCCCAAAGGAATTATAGGTGTGAGCCATTGCACCCAGCTATTCATTCCTTTATATGGCTGACCAATATTCTACTGTGTGGATACACCACATTTTGTTTGTCCATTCATCATTTGACAAAGATTTGGGTTGTTTCTGCTTTAAAAAAAATAATAGCTTTATTTAGATATAATTCACATATTATGCATTTCACTCAAGTGTATCCAGTGTACAATTCATCAGTGAATTCAATCAGTTTGCCAGTGTACAATTCAGTGGGTTTTAGTACATTTCAGATCTTGGCACTATCATCACAATAAATTTTAGGGTACTTTCATCACCCCAGAAAGAAATCCCCTACCTGTTAACAGTCACTCCCTGTTTTGCCTAACTCCTCCAGCCCTAGGTAAGCGCCAGTCTACTTTCTGTTTCTATAGATTTCTTACTCTAAATATTTCCCATAAATGGAATCATCCAATATGTGGTTTTTTGTGTTTGGCTTCTTTTACTTAGTTTTCCTAATGTTTTCACATTTTATCTATGTTGTAGCATGTGTCAGTACTGCTATTTCTTTTTATTGCTGAATGATGTTCCATTGGATAGATAAACCACATTTTGTTTATCCGTTCATCAGTTAATGAATATTTGAATTGTTTCCACTTTTTGGGTATTATTAATTATGTTCATAATTTGTGTACAAGTTTTTGTGGTATATATGTTTTCATTTTGCTTGGGTATGTACCTAAGAGTGGAATTATGGTTGGTATGGTAACCCCATGTTTAGCTTTTGGAGGAGTTATCCAGACTGTTTTCCAAAGCAGCTGCACCATTTTATATTCCCACGAGCAAGTTACGAGGATTCTAATTTCTCCACATTTTCACCAACACTTGTTATTGTCTGGTTTTTTGATCATAGCCATCCTAGTAGGTGTGAAGTGGTGTCTCATTGTAGTTTTATTTATGATCTTCTTGACTAGTAAAAGTTACAAGTTATTTTTCCTTTAGAGAAAAGATAGAATGATTTTTCACATGATTCTATTTTCCTTAGCTTTCATTTGATCAGCTCTTGTTAAAAGCTCTGAACTAAGAATTATATACATCTGATTTATCTATGATAAGAAGAATTAAGGCTTAAGGTGGAGAAGAACTTTAGGTCACTTTATGAGTTCAGAAAGAGTCAGAAATGATAGCTTTATTTTAGTTAATTATAGAAACTAATAAATTCTTGAAAATAATTTCTCTTACATTTTATTCTCCAAGAATAGCCTTCCTTTATCCTGCATGAGAAAATTGTTTCTAATAGTAAGAAGACTGTTAGTATTATAGTGGTCTAGACATTCAGGGAAGTAACTTCCCAGGCATGGTCAAACTGATAAGAATTTTTTGGAAGCCTAGAAATGCTAAGAAATCATAATTTCACAGAGGTAAGCGTTCTCTAGCTAATTTTTACATTAGGACTACTACCCATCCTCATTTTCATGGGCTACCCAAGGGAAAGGCCTTGATGTTCAAGCAGGGTGGAAACAGACTTCTGCATAAATGGCTAACACCAAATGTCATAGGAGTAATATTTAAAGTGGTAGAGTTATTTGTCTTGTCACAACTTTGGCTCTGGCAGGGAGAAGTCAGACAGGCAGGAAAAAAAAAAAGAGAAAACTCTGAGAATTCCTAGCCATAAACTTTCATATTATAAGTGTGAATCAAAAAACTTCAAGGCAAAAATTCAGTTTAGAATGATTCCAGATTTGTAGTAGCCCTAGGAACCTGGCAGAAACATCGATTGTTTTTGGAGGAACCCACTTAAAACCTAGGTCTCAAAAGATTTCTACAGATAAAGTTCCAGTTCTAGTCATAAATCAACAAAAATGCCACAATAAACTATAGACCTGCAAAGGACTATCAATCAGATTTAAAATATAAAATAAATATTTTTAATATATTTAAGTAAATAATATTTTTCAAAAAATTTTATAGGAGCAAGAGACTCTCAGAATTGGCCAGGAAGATTTTAAAAAGAGTAATTTTTTCCTACCCATTTAGGTGTAGTAAACATAGATTAGAAAAACTGAAGAGTGAATAAGTGAACTGGAAGATAAAACTGAACGTATATTCACACAGAATGTACACAAAGACATAATAGATGGAAAATACAAAAGGAATATCAACAAAAAGTCTAATTTAAATTCCATACTGGAAATAACTTAGGGAAGAAGGAACCAATTATTGAAGAAATAATGACTGAGAATTGTTCAGAATTCATGAAACAGTAGTAAATCTCAAATCTGGATTTCCAGTGGTGTTCAGGGGGGAATAAATAAAAAGAAATTCACACCTAGACCAAACATAGTAAAAATGCAGAACACCAAAAACCAAGAGAATATATTAAAACCAGCAGAGAGCAAAAGAGATTGTAGGCAAAGAAATTACAATTATCCAACAGCTGGTTTATCACAGCAACAATGGAAGTGAGAAGACATTGAGTTTTATCTTCAGTATAAGAGATAATAACTGTCAACCATGAATTTTATACCCAGTAAAATTATCTTCCAAGAAACATATTCTTGAAGCAGGTAGTTTTTGCTACACTACAAACCACCTTAAAATGTAATATCTTAAAGCAGCAAATGTTCAGTATTTCTCATGATTCTGTGGGTTATATAGGTAGTTCTTACAGTGTGAGCCAATTTGTCTGTAACTGGATAATCTATTTAATATAAAGGCCTCACTTGTATGTCTAGCAGTTGGCAGACAGATTAGTCTAGGAATTTCTTACCTTATACTTTTGGCAGTTTGTGTAATGCCAGCTGGGGAAGTAGCCATGCTTCTCACATTATCCAGTAGGCTAAGCTAGACTTGTTTATATGGTGATGAAAGGATTTCCAGCAAGAGAGAGTCGAAGCTATAAAGCTTCTTGTGGCCTTGGGATTAGAACTCTTACAACATATCGTTTATAGATCAAAACATTACAAGGCTAGCCTAAATTCAAGGTGTGTGGAAATAGATTATCCCTTAATGAGAATGCCAAGGATGTGTGTTCATTTTTTGAAATCTCCTGCAAATGCTGAGGTAAATACATTTTTTAGACTGATAAAGACTGGCAGTGTTCCTTAACAATTTATCATTAAAAATGTAACTTCTGAAGGAAATACTTCGGGAGAAGGATTTTAGATAGAAGAAGGAATGAGCAAAGAAATGGAAAACATAGGATAAACCTCAGTGTTCACTGTAATAGTGTCTAGTTTATGAGGTTAAAATAATTAAGGTAAAACTCACAATTGATAACACAATGTATGAATTGGGGAGTGATTAGGGTTAAAGCATTCTAAGTTCTTTTGGGGAAGACAGTAAAGATATTGGTTAATATTATACTTTTTATGATAACTATGTACTTTAAAAGTTCTTAGATAACCATTGAAAAGTAGAAATGTAATTTATAGACAAAGGGGAAAAATTGGCCAATCCAAAAAGAAGGCAAGAATGGAAAAACACTTAGAAAAAATAGAATAATAAAAATAACCTGCTAGAAATGAATCCAAATATAAGTCTTGACAACAAGTATAAATGGACTAAACTATCTATTTAAAGAGAAAGACTATCAAACTGCATTAAAAAACCCCACTTATATTTTTTTAAAAATAAGAGATTGATATAAAACACAAGCAACTGAAAGGTTGAAAGTAAAAATATATATTAAGACATAAATGTCAAATATTCAAATGAAAACTGAGGGAATGATATTAATATCAGACAACATTGACATTAAGTCAAAATAAGTCAACACATATTGATAAAATTTTCAAAACTGTATTATAATTGTTCATAAGCAAATACATGAAAATACACCCCATTTTTTAAAAGTCTAAAGAAAATAAGTCTAATTTTATCAGTAATGTCTTCTGGGTGATTAAAACTTATTTTTTTTCTTTTATGTTTTTGTATTCTCAATGTTTTAAATAAATGAGCACGTATGCTATTACATTTACAGTGAATAAAAAAATAAATACTTTGTTTGCAGTTTAATAGCCATTGAGTATGGCTTGTCTTCAAATAACATTTCTTGATAAACTTGAGCATGCGTATGTTTGATAGTATGGGAATAATATAGTATACTTTTGTCTGACGTTACTAACTTGTGTACTGAATGCGTGAAGAATATATATTTAAAAAGAGAAAAAAAGTTGGGAGGCCGAGGTGGGAAGATTGCTTGAGGCCAGGAGTTCAAGACCAGCCTCACCAAGAGCAAGATCCTGTCTCTACTAAAAATAGAAAAAATTAGCTGGGCATGGTGTCGCGCACCTGTAGTCCCATCTACTCTGGAGGCTGATGCAGGAGAATCCCTTGAGCCCAGGAATTTGAGGTTGGAGTGAGCTGTGAAGACACCACTGAACTGTAGCAGAGCGACAGAGTGAGACCTTGTGTCAAAAAACAAGAAAGGAGAAAGAAAGCCTCATATGTACATCTTTGACAGTCCCTTTGTCTAATGGAAGACCCATTGAAACTTGAATCATATAATGTATCTAATTTATAAATTCTTGTCATACATTAATAGCCTTTCTTAAAGTGGAGCACGCTAGAATTGTGTTCGTTTCTTCAGGTTATTTTCTCCAGAGTTCCATCCTTTGTTCATCATAGTAATAATATGGATCTTTAAATATTATTTAAGAATATTATAGAGAAAGTTATTCTACAAGAATTTTATGGCAGTAAATTATACATTGCAATACTAATTTTCTGAATAAGTAAATTACCATTTCTCTTACCTTTGTTTTTGCTTATTTTTAGCTGAATCTAAAACTTATATCAAAATACAAATGGCCAAAAGAAGCAGGACAGTTTTGAAGAACTTTACAAAAAAAACCAACCAGATATCAAGACTTAGTATGAAACTAAGTAATTAAGACAGTATAGTATTGGTACATGATTAGACAAATGGACCAAGGGAATAGACTAAAGAGCTAGGAAAAGACTCACATGTTTATGGATCGTTGATTTTAATAAAAGTGGGTACTGCAGAGCAGTATGGAAAGGGTAATCTTTTCAGTAAATTGGCAGGACAATTGGATATCTGTTTCTCTTTGTCTTTTTCCCCCCACCCCATCTCCCTTCCTTTCTGTCTTTCTATCTCTGTTTCTCGTTATATATGTGTATATGGATGAGAAAATAAAATTTGATCACTACCTCACATCATACACAAAAAATTATTTACAGATTGATAGTAGACCTAAATGTGAAAGGCAAAACAGTAAAGTTTCTAGAAGACCATGTGGGGATATCTTCATGATCTTATAGAAAGGAAAGATTTCTTTGACATGACACAGAAAGCACTACCCCTACTGCTTTCTGTATCAAGGAAAACATTACTAAATTTTACTTCATTAAAATGGGCAACTTTTGTTCATCAAAAGACACAAGAGAGTGAAGACAGACCATAGTGGAGAAGATATTTCCAAGAGATATAATTAACAGTGTGCTCCAGAATACATAAAGAACTACAGATTGACAAGGATTAAGTCAAACAATAAATAGAAAAATGGGCTAAAAGAGGATATCCAAATGGTCAATAAATATATGAAAAGATGCGTGTAATACCACTTACCCACTGGATTGGCCAAAATCAAAAAGACTGACAGCATCCAATGTTGTAGAGTGTGCAGAGTGGGTCTTGTAGAGGCTGACACATGTGGACAGAATCCCCTAGATCCCCTTTCTTTTCTTTTGGCTTCTGGTTGGGTTTTGCTAAGAGAGGTGTTAGCAGGAAGTTAGAGGGTGGGAGAGAGTGAGCTCAGTGAGAATTCATTTTAATACTTTACTCCTTTCCTGCTGAGTCACTTAGATCTGTTGCCTCTTCTCCAAGGCCACAGTTTCTGTGAAAGATGTTCTATACAGCTATCCTTTCTGATTTTCAGCTACCACTTTTATGTTCTTTTTCAGGTTTATGGTTGGTAATGATTCCTGCTTTTGCTAGCCCCAGGGAATGGCACTCTGTGAAGTTGTTTAACCTAGATCCTGCCCAAATCATTGTAAATGTCCTTTTTAAAACTCTCAACACAATGTGAATATGTTGTCTGTCTCCTACAAGTACCTTAACCGATATTCTTCTAATACAAAATGAGCAATGTAGAGCAGGGCTATTACAACTTCAGCACTGTTGGCATTTTTGTCTGGATATTTCTTTGTTGTCAGAGGCTGTCCTGTACAATGTGGGATGTTTAGTCACATCTTGGGCCTCTACCAGCTAAATGCGAGTAATACTCTCATAGTTGTGATAACAGAAAATGTCTAGGTATTGGCAGATGTCCCCTTGGGAGCAAAATTGCCCTTGGTTGAGAACCACTGCTCTAGAGTTTTAGTTAACTTCACATTACATATTATTTCATTCAACAAATATTTACTAAATGTTTACTGTATGTAAGTCATTTTTCTTAGAAATGAATTTCACATCTCACTTTAAGCATCCAGTTATAAAATAAATTTTGGCATTTTCATATAATGGGAATTACTATGCCAGCCTTAGAAATGATGGTAAGATTAATATTTACGACATGGAAATTTGTCCATAAAAGGTTAAAAAAGCAGACTATAAAATATATGTGCCATGATACTGTTTGTTTAAAAAAAATCCATTTAACAAGTGCATTTATGCATAAAGTCTGTATGTATCAGGCATGAAACTGTTAATTATGGTTCTTTGGATGCTTTTGTTTTCTTCTGAATATTTTAATGTATTTTCTGAGATTTTTACATGGAATATATGATTCATAATCTGAAAAAGAAAACATAGGCCTTTATTTTTAAAACTTATTTTAAAATGAACATATCTATACATATAAATAACCAAATTACAGGTTAGAAAGTGATTAGTGCCTCAAAATGGACATAAAGTGCCATGAGGCTGTTAGGCAGTTAGAGATTAGTTGTAGCTGGAGAAATTAAGGAGTATTAACTAAAGAAGATAATGGTTAATTTAGACTGTGAAAGATATTCATAGAAAAGTATACTTCAGGAAGAATGTGTAGTGTAGGCAAAGGCATAGATGAAAAGTGCAAGGTATTGTAATAATTTAGGTTTGGAATTAGAATTCCTTTCCAGCTATGTCTTTTATATTTACTTTTAAATTATTTTACCCTTTTTTTCATAAAGGTTTGAAATTGAAATTGAACCCATTTTTGCAAGTTTGGCTTTATATGATGTCAAGGAAAAGAAAAAGGTAAGGTTATATAATTTGACCTTAGTCATTTGTTATAATCATAGGTTTCAGGAACCTGTTTTTAAGTTGTTTTATAAGATAAATAAGTAATGGGTTTTTTTGAGAATTATTAAGCATGGATCTTTAAAAAAATGACATAGAGATTTAATTTATTAAGACTAGTTAAATATTTTCTTATAAAATGCTTTGGTTGGAAAATTTTTTTTTTCGTTTTTTGGTTTCAAAGCAAGTAGCAGAAGCAACTTTATTTTAATTTAAGAACTAGAAAAGAAAATACAAGAAAAGCATTTTAGGCAAATGGTGCATAAAGATATGAATGATCATGACAGTGAATTTTTATTGATATATGTTTCAAATTTTCACCAGCTGAAAGACCATTTTTGTGTATTTTAAATATTCTATCTTAATGCTCTTAGTTTTTACTATTGTATCTTTATTTTATTTAGAAATTTTTCAGAGGGCTAGCTCATGACAGCATTTCTGAAAATAATGTTCTAAGCTTAATGTGTAGTAGAAACCTGAAGTACCTTCAGTGACTTTGCTGTTCTCATATGACATATTATGGATTTCTTTAATGAAACTCTGCTCCAACAACTTGCATTTGCTAAATCAAAACTGCTGAGATAATATTCATGTAATTTTTTAAAAACTCAATTTGCGATCATCTCAATAATTTCTTTGTATATTATAAGTTACATTTTTAGACGAGATCAGGCGCGTTCAGGGTGGTATGGCCGTAGATAAGTTACATTTTTAATCAAGAGTTTGGTATGTGATTCTTTAGAATATGTTTATTACATTTTCCAAATAGTTTGTATGCTTCTTTTACTTTGATTTAGACATGTAAAGGTTGATCTCAGTGAAATATAAGATAAATGGTGGGTTAGAGTATAATGTCCTACTCTCTGTAATATTTTAACACTGAATACATATGATTTTTGTGAGTTTTTAAAAAATGTACAGATTTTAAAATTTAACAAGAATTTTAAATATTTTAATATATGTATTTTTTAGATTTCAGAAAACTTTTATTTTGACCTTAATTCTGAGCAAATGAAAGGATTGTTACGTCCACATGTACCACCTGCTGCCATAACCACCCTGGCAAGATCAGCTATTTTTTCTATCACTTATCCCTCTCAAGATGTTTTTCTTGTAATAAAGGTGAGAATAATGTTAAATATGTTTATTTATTTGCGTAATGTCTGTATACTTGTCTCTCTATCAATATTGCAAACTTTTCAAGAGCAAGGATTTGGCCTTTACTAAATATTTTTCCTCTTTATATTCCTTAACACAATATTGGACATACATTGTAAGTGCCACCCAATTTTTCTTGAATAGGGAGCTATATTAGTCAGGGTTCTCAAGAGAAACAAAACTAATGGGAGATATATATATCTGTATATCTATCTGTTATGTATCTACCTACCTATCTATATTGAGAGAGAAATGGGGAAGAGAACTTGATTTATTTTAAGAAATTGGCTCACACAATTCTGGGGGCTGGCAAGTCTGCAATTTGCAGGGCAGACCAGCAGACTAGAAATCCAGGGAAGAGTTGAACTGATGTAGTCTTGACTCTGAATTCCATGGGACAGTAGACCAGAAATTCAGGCAGGATTTCTAAGTTACACTCTTGAGGAGAATTCCTCCTTAAGGAGACCTCAGTCTTTGCTTATAAGGACTGCTCGTAAGGACTTGGATGAGTCCTATCTACATAATGGAGAGTAATCTGCTTTATTCAAAGTCTATTGCTCTAATTGTTCATCACCTCTAAAAAAATACCTTCACAGCAACATCCAGACTGGTGTTTGACCAAACAACTGGGCATCATTGCTTAGCTAAATTTGACACATAAAATTAATCATCACGGGAGCTATACTATAATTTTATCATTCAGTTCCTAAATCATATAAATACTAAAAGCTAAATCATTGATGTCAGAAAGCATTATGATTTGACTGTCAGCCAATTAAGAACAAGGATTACAAATTCTAAAATCTCAGTATTGCTAAGCTACTGAGTTTAGTGTAACTTAAAAAATAATTTACCTTAACTTGACCTTGACTTTGGGAGTAGCCTAAAATATATTCCTTAATCACTTTATCTTATATAAAATTATCATAAAGAGGTAATGAATTTTAATAAGGTTATAAAGTAGATTATGAAATGAATCCTGTTTACCCACAGGAACAATGTCCTAATTTGTGGATACATGCCTATGAATTCAGGTTAAAATAAGTCTTAGTTAAAATGAACAGTAATGATTTAGTAGCAATGGTCTTCAGAAACTCACTTAAAGAGTAAAATTAAGTTCTAGAAATGAATATAAGTGACAAAAATACATAGTTACTTTACATGGGGAAAATAAGTTTTCATAAAATAGAACATATTAAAGGGAATGAGTTGGTAAGATAGAGATGATGGTTGGAATATTGGTTACTTGAAATGAGATTAATGACAAGATTTGGTTGTTTTCATGAGAATGAATGCCTTAGGATTAAAGATAAGAAACATTCAATATAAATGTTTAATATAGGGAAATAGAGAGATGAATCATGGTACATTCCTATGCTCTAATACTATGGCCATTAAAAATCACAATTTGAAGCCAGGCTCACACCTGTAATCCTAGCACTCTGGGATGCCAAGATGGGAGGATTGCTTGAGCTCAGGAGTTCAAGACCAGCCTGAGTGAGAGCGAGACCCTGGCTCTACTAAAAACAGAAACATTACCTGGGCATGGTGGCATGTACCTGTAGTCTAGCTACTCTGGAGGCTGACGAGGCTGAGGCAGGAGAATTGCTTGAGCCCAGGAGTTTGAGGTTGCTGTGAGCTAGGCTGAGGGCACAGCATTCTAGCCCAGGTGACAGAGCGAGACTCCGTCTCAAAAAAAAAAGATCACAATTTGGAAGAATTTTTAATGGTGTAGAAACGTATGCGTGATACAATATTTAGTAAAAAATAAGTAGTACAAAACTATATACTGTACAGTCCCATTTGTGTAAAATATATATGTATGTACACGTAAATGTATGTATATATGTAGAAAAAGACTTTTCTGTAATTTCAAAAAAAAAAAAAAAGAACAAATGAAATTGTTATTTAAATTTTAAGGTTGGGGCACGGTGGCTCATGCCTGTAATCTTAGCACTTTGAGAGCCTGAGGCAGGAGGGTCATTTGAGGAGGAGTTTGAGACCAATCTGAACAACATAGCAAGACCTTATCTTTACAAAATAAAACAATAGAAAAATTAGCTGAGTGTAGTGGCATTCATCTGTAGTCCCAGCCACTCCAGAGACTGAGGCAGGAGGATCACTTAAAGCTAGGAGTTTGAGGTTGCAGTGGGCTATGATGACACCATTACACTATAGCCTGGGCAACAGAGCAAGACTCTGTCTCAAAAACAAAAAAACTTTTTTTTAAAGGGAATATATTTAGCAATTTTCTTTCATCGCTTATGGTCCATCAGGATGATTTTGTTTCTTGAGAGAAAAATTTCCTTGGTATGTGTATCAGTTATTGCTGTATAAGAACAAAAAGACAAAACCCCAGTGGGATACAACCACCAGCATTTATTTAGTTCATGCATCTTAGTTGTCTGTTGATCAGCCAGACCAGGCTATACTTGGTGGAGATGGTTGTGCTCCTTCAAGTGTCTGTAGGTTGGCACTGTGTGTGTGTGTGTGTGTGTGTGTGTGTGTGTCAGTTGATTTAGCCGGAGTTGTTCTTCTATATGTCTCTTCTTTTCTAGCAGGGTAGCCTAGCATGTTCTCATGGTGATTGCAGAAGTGCCACAGAGCAGAGCCAGTTGCATAGGTGCTTTTCAAGTCTTCAGACATAACATGCCAGCTAACATTCTATTGGCCAAAACAGGTCACATGACAGAGCACAAACTCAGGGAGTTGGGATATACACTTGGTCTCTTTATTGGGAGTAACTGCAGTATCATATAGCAAAGTGAAGTGTAAAGGAAGGGTTAAAATTGAGGCTACTATCTGTAATTCTGTCTATCACTGTCTAGGATGCTAGGGTTCTGTTCAGCCAGGATTATTAATTCCTAGCTTATTTTTGTGCTTTCTTTATTGGCGTAATTACTTTCTGGTAAGTATGTGAAGGGGTTTAACCACTATGCTTAGGTTGTTTATGTGTACCTGCCATTTTAGAGAAGAAAAAACTTGGATTACAGTAAGGTAATGTTAGTAAAGTTCACTGAAAGTTGTTTTAATTAATTTTTATTGAAATATGACATAATTATAGAAAGAACACAAGTTATAAGTATGTAGTTTGATTAATTATCCCAAAATGAGCACACTATGTGACCACCCACCCAGGTTAAGAAGTAAAACATTAGGAGAGCCTGTAATGCTAGCACACAGGTAGGAGGATTGCTTGAGGCCAGAAGTTAAAGACCAGCCTGGGCAATAGTGAGACTCCATCTCTACAAAAAATAAAGAAAATTAGCAGGCATGATGATGCACGCCTGTAGTCCCAGCTACTCAGAATGCTGAGGCAGGAGGATCCCTTGAGCCCAGGAGTTTAGGTTGCAGTGAGCTATGATGGCACTACTGCACTCCAGCCCGTGGAACAGACCAAGACCCTGTCTCAAACAAACAAACAAACTTAGCAGAATTCCAGAAACCACCATGACCCATTCCGTTCACTGTTCGCTCCCTCTTTCACAATTTTTGTCTGTTTTTGAACACTATATTAATGGGATCAAACAGGATTGTATTTTTTTGTCTTCCTTTTTTCCACTCAATATGATTGTTTGATTAATCCATGTTACATGCAGCAGTTTTAAAATTCATTTTCATTGCCTTGTAGTATTTTACTATGGGAATGTATCACAATTTATCCATCTTGCTGCTGATGGACATTGCGGTTCATTTAAGTTTGTGGCTTTTTTGGTAATTCTGTGAACATTTCCAGTCCATGAGGAAACAGACATTTGTACTAATTTCTGTTTAGTATAGTCCTAGGAGTGGAATTGCTAAGTTATAGGATGTTTATGTGTCTGCTTTGGTAGATGCTGCCAAATACGTTTCCAAAGTACCTGTGATAGTTGCATTCCCCCCAGCAGTGAATAAGAGTTTTAGTTGTTCATACTTGGTATTTATCAATTTTTAAAAATTGACATATAAAATACATACAATGAGATCCATAGAGTATACATATCTGGGGTAAACAGCTTGATGAATTCTTACCCATGTATTCATCAGTGTAACCACTACTGAGCTCACGCTACACAGTATTTCCATCACCCTGGAGGGTTCTCTTATTTTCTCTTTATAGTCACCACCCCTCCCTTCCACCAGATAACTAGTATTACAACTTCCATTACCATCATTAAGCTTTTTCTCTTCATGAATTTCATATGAATGCAGTCATATAGTATGTATCTAGTTTGTACCTGGCTTCTTTCAGTATGTCTGTACTGCTTTTGGCTATTATAGATAATGCTGCTATAAACATTCTTGTATATGACTTTTGGAACGAATGTGTTTGCATTTCTATTGGGTATGTATGGGGGTTGAATTACTGCAACAGAAGGTATTTATGTCTTCAGTTTTAGTAGAAACTGCCAGTTTTCCAAAATGGTTAGTAGAATTTAACTCCATTAACAGTGTTTGAAAATTTTAATTGCTCCATTTCCTTCTTAACACTTGCTGTCATCAGATTTTATTTTATTTTATTTTACATTTTAATTTCATTAATTTTATTTTGTTTCTGGTACGTTTATTGAATTGTATCATTTTACATTCCTACCAAAATTAAAAAGGTTTATTTTTTTAATTGGATTCCTAATTGTTAGTGTGTAGATTTTGTATGCTATAACTTTCTTGAATTCATTTATTCTAACAATTTTTTTGTTGAATCTTTAGATTTTTCCACATAAAAGATCATGTCATATGCAGAGATAATTTTACTTCTTTTCAATTCAGATGCCTTTATTTCTTTTTCTTGCCTAATTGCTCTGGCTTGGACATTTAATGCTATTTTGAATAGAAGTGGCTAAAGTAGGCCGGGTGTGGTGGCTCACGCCTGTAATCCTAGCATTTTGGGAGGCCAAGGCAGGAGGATTGCTTGAGGTTAAGAGTTCAAGACCAGTCTGAGCAAGAGCGAAGCCCGTCTCCACAAAAAAAAAAAAAGATTTGCCGATCATGGTGGCGCATGCCTGTGGTCCAAGTTGCTCCGGAGGCTGGGGCAGGAGGATCACTTGAGCCTCAGGAGTTTGAGGTTGCAGTGAGCTATGACAATGCCACTGTACTCCAGCCAGGGAGACAGAGTAAGACCTGGCCTAAAAAAAAAATTTTAAAAAGAAGAAGAAGAAGTGGTTAAAGTGGGCATCCTTTTTTCGTTCTTGATCTTAGAGGAAAAGCTTTTAGTATTTCACCTTTGAGTATGATATTAGCTATACGCTTTTCTTATATGGCTTTTATTATGTTGAGGGTAGTTTCCAATGTTTGTTCTACATCAATTGAGATGATCATGTATTTTTTGTTTTCTGTCAATCTGTAATGTGATGTATAACATTGCTTTTTTTTTTTTTTTTTTTGAGACAGGGTCTCGCTCTGTCACCCCAGCTAGAGTACAGTAGTGTCCTCATAGCTCACTGCAACCTCAAACTCCTAATCTCAAGCGATCCTCCTGCCTCGGCCTCCCAGAGTGCTAGGATTACAGGCATGAGCCACTGCGCCCGGCCTACAGTGCTTTTTGGATATTGAACCATCCTTGCAATTCAGGCTGACTTTTTAATGCTTAATTAATCTTTACTTTTTTGCCTTTGACAGCTAGAAAAAGTTCTACAGCAAGGAGATATTGGAGAGTGTGCAGAACCATATATGATTTTCAAAGAAGCAGATGCCACCAAGGTAGAATGTCATGCCTCTTATTTCCCCTACATTATTACCATTGTAATTTGGAAGAATACTATACAAAGCATATTAAAGAATTTTATTATTGATTCATTTTTTTCTGTTGGCCTACTTCCTATCTTCCTTTTTTCCTTATTTCCTTTGTCATCTAGTTGGTGTCATGTGCTGTTCTAGTCCTTAAAATCTCCCCTATCTCAAAACTAATTGATTCTTTAAATTTTTTTTTCTTGGAGAGAACTAAGTTAATTCAGTTTAACTCCTAAATAATTAAATTTTTTCTTTATTTATAAAATAGTGATATTGATAGAACTTTTTCTAGCAAAACAAGTATTCTTGGCTTTCATGTGGCTGCAAATAATTAAGAGATATTATAAAAATAAAAAATACAATCTCGCTTTCACATCAGGTGACTAATTTCTAGAATTTGAATAAACTTATAAATGCAAAAGAATTGAATAATTGATATCAAATTTCAGTTACCCTGAATTAGCTACCAGAATACAGGTGATCTTTGGATTTTGAATACAAGATTTAATACTGGAACTGCCAGGAAAGGTATGCTTGAGAAATACTGAACAATCTACCAAAATTGAGAATATGTTTTGCTTTCTATTTTCCTGAGATTCAGAATAAGAATTGAGCTTTTTCTGCTAATATAGGTAGATCTGAGCACATGATATTCTTCTCTGATCTTTGGCTATCTGGTTCAACTCAGAGTTAAAATAACAGTATTCTGGCTTTCCCCAGGTTGTCATTTTACAAATTAAATTTGTTCTGTTAGATGGAATTTGTAAATATGCTAGCAGCTTATTCTACTCTTTCCTTACATATTTACGTAGACAGATAGAATTAAATATACTTGATACTTAGGCTTTGTAAGCAAGAATCTATTTTGGAGGTATAATAGATATAAACAGTGCTACCATATAACTATCGCTCCATATTTTCCCAGCCCTGAGTCCCAAGGTAGGACATTGTCTTTAGAATATACCTCATCAACATCCTATTTGCAAAGAGTATGTGAAAGAGGTGGTATAGATTTTCAGTCTTAGAGTGTCCCTTGGCTGTTTCTGGCCACCTTAGTGTTTGTTTCAGGAATAGCCTAAAAGTTGAGCCAGCCTCAAGATGTCTTTTAGCTATGCATGTACTGTTTAGACTATTTTTTTTCAGGGTGTAGTCCTCTTATAATACTTTTTTTCTTTGCTGCTTTTATTACAGTTCCTAGCTTATTTATCATTGGCTTATTTGTGCCCCACTCCCACCTTATCACTGTTATAAGTTAGGGACTATTTTAAATTGTCTCAGTTGCTTCCATCTTTTACAGAGTAAAAAATTTAACAAATCAACATAATATTTTGTAGTTACCAGTTGCTAACTAGACCATGGTATGCTTCATTTCCAAAAGTAATACTTAGAACACATAATACATGTTTGGTACTTGCTCTCCTTTCTTTTCTCCAAAGAATAACATAATCACAAATAAGTTTTAAAGACTTACTCTATACATACATTTGCAGAATGTGTTGAGTTTGTTCAGTGGTTTAGATAATGCATTGTTACTTGATCAGTAACAATGCATTGTTACTGAAAGGTAACAATAGTTTTTCTATCTTTGCTGAGAAAGGAGAATTCTTAACCTGTCCTTTATATAGTATTAAATAGCCTTTAATTGATTGCTTTCAAGTATAGTCATATAATGTATAAAGTTCTGGTTTGCAGAATAAGGAAAAATTGGAGAAGCTGAAAAGTCAAGCTGATCAGTTTTGCCAAAGACTTGGGAAATACCGCATGCCTTTCGCTTGGACTGCGATCCATTTAATGAATATTGTTAGCAGCGCTGGGAGTTTGGAAAGAGATTCTACAGAAGTAGAAATCAGTACTGGAGGTAAGAGTGTTTTATATAAAATATTTCTAAGTTCTACTTTTTTCTTTTTCCTCACATAAGCTTGTTTTATTTGTAAAATCTGCAATGTGATATTTCATAAAAAGGATTTTCCTTTTTTGCCTTCTTCATTTAATACCATTATTAAGATATAATTCACATACCATACAATTCATCCATTTAAAGTGTGCAGTACAGCAGGTCCTTGAATAACATTGTTTTGTTAAGCATCGTTTTGTTACAACATTGATGAGAAAAAAAATTGGCACCAATTCTGGGCCACCATCTGTAGAGAGTTTGTGCATTCTCCCCACGTTTGTTTAGGTTTTCTTTGGGTACTCTAGTTTCCTCTCACATTCCCAACATGTACATGTTAGGTTAATTGGCATGTCCAAATTCTCCCAATATGAGTGAGTGTGGTTGTGTGTGTGAGTCCTGTCCATACTTTGTTCCTGGTTTGCACCCTAAGACACTGGGTTAGTTTCTGGCCACCTATGACCCTGAACTGGAATAAGCATCAAGCAATTAAATTGGAAAATGAATGAATGAATGAATACAAACTATTATCAAATAAAAATTCATAAAGTATATAATTACATACAAATGCATGACAATAAACAATGCAGTATAAAGTGCTCAGCTCACCATATTTGTTATTGCTTATCTTCAAACTGTGTAGTGGTAGGAGGTGCTGCTTGCAATTTTTGCTTTGCAAACATTTATTCCTTGATTTAACCTACCACGACTATGACTGCTCTCACTAATTTGCCAAAAATTGGGCAAATAATTATTTTGCTTGTTTTTAGTAATCTTGAATGTATAGCTCACATTTATTTTGATGTTTAATATTAGAAGTGTATGGGTCTTTATTTGGAAGCTTAATGTCATTTTTGTGACCAGAAATGTGCCGTAGGAACTTAAATCTTGTTTATATCAATTGGCATATGATAAAATCAATTTCATTATGTCATTTCACTTAAAGTGACTTTTTCTAATAACACATTGATCATGTTAAGTGGGGACTTACTGCACACCATTTTTATGATATATTCATAGGGTTCTGTAACCACCACCACAGTCTAATTTTGGAACACTTTTCCTTTTGTACCTGTTAGCAGTAGTCGTTCCTCATTCCCCCAAAATCTCCAAACTCAGCCCTAAACAACTACTGATATTCTTTCTGTCTCTATCGATTTGCTTATGCTGGACATTTCATACAAATGGAATTATACAATATGTGGCCTTTATGACTTGCTTCTTTCATTTAGCATTATGTTTTCATGGTTTATCCATGTTGTATAGCATGTATCGGTATTTGGCTTCTTTTTATTGACAGTCCATTGTATTTATATGCCATATTTTATTTATCTATTCATCAGTTGTTTTAGTTTTTTTCCACATTTTGGTTATTATGAATAATGCTGCAATGAACATTCATGTACAAGCTTTTGTATGGGCATATTCTTTTATTTCTCTTGGATGTATACCTAGGAGTGCAATTGCTGGGTCATACGGTAATTCTATTATTTGTTCTTTTGAGGAATTGCAAAGCTGTTTTCCAACTCTTCTGCACTTACAGAAATTCTACTTAGCATTGTATGAATGTTCCAATTTCTCTATATCTTTGCCAACACTTGTTATCTGTCCTTTGATAATAGCTGTCCTACTGCAGGTGAAGTGGTATCTCATTGTAGTTTGGATTTGCCTGCCCCTGATAGCTAATGAAGTTAAGCATCATTTTGTGTGTATTGGCTATTTGTGTAACTTCTTTGGAGGACTAATTATTCATATCCTTTGACCATTTTTAGTAGCTTTTTTGGTCTTTTTTTTTTTTATTGTTGATGCCTAATTTTTAAATGGGGTTTTCATCTTCTTGTCACTGAGTTGTAAGAGTTCTTTATATGTTCTGGATGCAAATTCCTTATCTAACGTATGATTAGCAAATGTTTTCTCCGAGTCTGTGAGTTCTCTTTTCTTGACGGTATTGTTTGTAGCACAGAAGTTTTAAATTTTCACGAAGTTCAATTTTTCTATATATTTTTTGTCACTGTGCTTTTGGTGTTGTATCTAAGAAACCATTATCTAACCCCAGATCAAGATTTACTTATATGTTTTAAGAGTTTTATAGTTTTAGTTCCAACATTTATGTTTATAATCTATTTTGAGTTAATTTTTGTACTGTGGTGTGAGGTAGGGGTCCAGCTTCATCTGTATGTGGATATCTGGTTGTCCCAGCACCATTTTTCAAAAAGGCTATTCTTTCCCCATTGAATGATCTTAGCATCCTTGTTGAAAATGGACTGTCAATTCTATTCCATTAATCTGTATGTGCATCCTTATCATGCCAGTGGTATACTGTATTACTTTAGTTTTATAGTAAGTTTTGAAATTGAGAAGAATGAGTCCTCCAACTTTATCTTTCTTCAAGATTGTTTTCGCTATTGGGTTCCTTTTATTTACATATGAAATTTAGGATCAGCTGTCAATTTCTGCACAGTGGCAGCTGGGATGTTGATAGAGATTGCATTAAATCTGTCTATTTATAGATTATTGCCATCTTAACAATATTAAGTCTTCAAACCCATGAACATGAGAATTTTTTCATTTATTTAGATATTTTTCAATTTTTTTCAATAATGTTTTGTAGTAGTCAGTGTATAAGTCTTGTCCTTCTCTTGTTAAATTTATGCCCAAGTATTTTATTGTTTTTTGATACTATTTTAAATGGAATTGTTTTCTTAATTTCATTTTCAGAATGTCCATTTCTAAGGAGAAAAAGTACAATTGACTTTTTTATATTGATCTTGTACTTTGAGAACTTTTTGAATTTATCAATTCCAATTGTTGTTGTTTGTTTTTTCCCCAGATTTCTTAGGATTTTCTGTATATAGGATCATGTCATCTGCAAATAAAAATAGGTTTACTTTCTTTTCCAATCCGGATGCCTTTTATTTCTTTTTCTTTTCTAATTGCTTGGCTTGAGCTTCCTGTACAATGTTAAATAGAAGTGGATATCCTTGTCTTGTTCCTGACCTTAGGGCAATTTCATTCAGCCTTTCACCATCAAGTATGATGTTTGCTGTAGGTTTTTCATAGATGTACTTCAGGAGATTGGAGATGTTTCATTCTGTTCCTAATTTTTTTTTAGTGTTTTTATCATGAAAGGCTGTTGGATTTTGCAAAATACTTTTTTCTGCCCCTATGAAAATGATTTGTATGTTTTTACATTACATCCTTTTACTGTGGTGTATTGCATTGATTGATTGGTTTAGGGATGTTAAATTAATCTTAAATTCCTGGAAAAAGTACTACTTTGTCATGGCATATAATCTTTTTTATGTGTTGCTGGAGTCTGTTTGCTAGAATTTTGTTTAGGATTTTTCATAAGGTATATTGGTCTGTAGTTTTTCTTTCTTTTGATGCCTCTGTCTGGTTTTGGTATCAGGGTGATACTGGCCTCATAGAATGAGTTGTGAAGTGTTCCTTCTGTTTTTTGGAAGAGTTTTTGAAGGACTGGTATTAATTCTTTGAAAGTTTGGAAGAATTCACCAGTGAAGCTATCTTGACCTGGTCTTTTCTTAGTGGTAAGTTTTTTCATTACTAATTCAATCTCTTGTTTTAGGTCCATTCAGATTTTCTCTTCCATCTGAGTTGGTTTTAGTACTATATATCGTTGTAGAAATTTGTCCATTTCATATAGGTTATCCAATCTAAGTGTTGACATACGGTTGTTCATAGTATTGCTATATAATCCTTTTTATCTGTAAGGTCTGTAGGGATATCCTCTCTTTCATTCCTGATTTTAGTAATTTGAGTCTTTTCTATTTTTTTCTTCATCAGTTTAGGTAAAGGTTTGTCAATTTTATCTTTTTGAAGAAAGAAACAATTTTTGGTTTCATTGATTTTTCTCTATTGTTTTTGTAGTTTCTATTTCACCATTTCCACTCTGCTATTGTCTTTTTTGTATCTTTCTGCTTGCTTTGGATTTAGGTTCTCTTCTTTTGTAGTTTCTTGAGGTATGAAGTTACATTACTGATTTGAGATATTTCTTTTTAATGGCATCTATAGCTAGCTATAAATTTTCCTCTGAGCAGTGCTTTAGCAATATTTTGTTATGTTGTATTTTTCTTTTCATACCCCCTAAATTTTTGACTTTGTCTTGTTAATAACTCCTTTTCCCATTAGCTATTTAGAAATGTGCTATTACACTTACAAATATTTGTGAATTCCCTTAATTTTCTTCTGTTAGTGATTTGTAGTTTAATTCTACTGTTCTTAGAAAATATACATTATATGATTTTAATCTTTTCAAATTTATTATATCTTCTGTTATTGCTTAGTGTATAGACTGTCTTGGGTGAATGTTCTCTAAGTGCTTGAGAAGAATGTGTATTCTGTTCTTGCTTAGTGTGTTGTAGTAAAAATGTCTATTACATTTAGTTTTTTATAGTTTTGTTGAAGTCTTCTATTTCCTTGTTAATTCAATCTAATCTAATCGTGCTGTTGGTTTTCAATCTAATTGTACTATTGGTTTTAAATAATAGGATTATCTTACAGATACTTTGAACACAACTTATCTGACAATTCTGTTTCAAACTCAACTGCTAAGACTGAGGGACCATTATATGGTGACTAAAATTCCCATTGTGGTGAATATTTCATTGTAAATGCATAGTTCCTCTGTAACTATTCGTCGTAGCTCGTCTTTGTTCATAAATATAAATCTTTGTGTGCTAGAAACTTACTTTTACACTAGTGATGTTGTAAAAAGAGAACCAGAAGATTTAGGTATAGTATGTTCTTACTGATCTCTCCAGAAGTGAAATTCTTCTGCTATAATCAATATGGTGAGTGGATTATTTGTAACTTATTGGATTCTTCCCTCTGTCTGGAAAACTGCTTTCAAACAAAATTTAAATTTTATGAAAATGAAGATATGTATATATTTTTCCTTGGTAGAACGAAAAGGGTCTTGGTCAGAGAGGAGGAATTCTAGTATTGTTGGCAGACGATCACTTGAAAGGACAACAAGTGGAGATGATGCTTGTAACTTGACCAGTTTTCGACCAGCTACTCTCACAGTGACTAATTTCTTTAAGCAGGTATTGTTCTGACATGTAGAAATTCTGGGGGAAAGTGTGTACACAAGTTTCTTTTAGTTTCAGAAAAGTAGTAATTGTACTGTACCTGTAAATGAGTGTGATTTCAAGAAATTTAAAAAACTGTAGGAATAACAATAAAAAGAATAATAAAAATAACTGTAAGAGTAGAAAATAATTTATATTGTACCTGTTTTATCATTATATTTATTTAAATGTTAACCTTAAGCAATAATACATCAAAATCAATCGTACACACTTATATCCTATTTCTCAATTGTAATAGAGTAACTTTCCTTAGAGCTATATGAAATAGAACTTTCAAGCCCTAGTAATACTAGAATGAGGTCAGTGTTATTTTTACAAATGAATTTATAGACACAAGAGGTTCTTGATGAAACATATTTTATTATTTGTAAATCTGTTCCCTCCACTTCAAATCATGAGTCAAATCTGTGTTTTTCAAATGCCAGTCATGATTTATTAGTGGTAATGGAAATCAGCTTATTAGATGACACCTAGCTGAGGGGGAAAAAAACCCCAAAATGTCAGTAGAGTAGAAAAAATAATATTTCGTTGCACATGGTAAGTTTAAATATTGCTTCAGGGAACCTTTTCTCCCCCAGTTTTTGTGTGAGTGCTTGCATGTATGTATTTGTATACTGGACTTTGATGTAAAATGGATTTTATACTGTGAATCAAGGTCAGAAAATTTTGAAATTCTTTGTTGTAAGTGACCAGATGACCAGAACCATATAAGAACGGGGAGAAAACTTGTACTAGTGTGACAAACTGAAGAAGTGTACCATCCAAGTGTTTTTGGAGAAGATAAAAGGAAATGCTAACAATTGTCATTGTCTCAAAATTCCTTTTTCTGGGGTGTTATTCTGAGTAAGAAGAGGAAATCCTGGCTTACTGACACCTCATAACTCGAGAGAGCAAGAATTGAGGGCAAATGTGCTTTGAATTGATAGATAGCAATCTACTTGAAGCCCTCTTCATTGTTACATGTCAGTACTGTTCATAGGCAGCTGCTCTAAGAGACTCTAATGGAAAAAATAGCAAATGATAAGTGTCTGAAGTGATAACAGTCTTTTTATTATAGACAATAGTAAAAGAAAGAGTCTGGAGAAGGCCACACTTGGATAAAGTGATAGATCAGATATAGCTATAGAAACGGGGCAATAGATTTACTATAATGATACAACCTTGCAGGTATGACACTTCACACTCTACTTCAGCTGCTACATCACTTCTGCTCCTGTTTCCACAGCTCCCTTTTCATTGTGTAGCCTGCTATATATTGTTTAACTGGTATACTGTAAACTTAAATCAACAGGCCATCTACTTTCTGCCTATGTTTTTTAAATATTCACCTGTAATGGGCACTGCTTTGAATGCTGGTAACTGGAAAATAGCTCAAAGTGATTATGAAAACTTAAAAATAAATGATTGCTGTAAATATGGAGCAACACAAAGTATTTACACTGTATTTTGTACAGTGCTGTATTAAAAATTTATGCGCACTGTCTGGGGAATGGATACACTTGAAGCTCTGACTCGGGGTGGGGGTGGGCATGGGCAATATACATAACCTAAACTTTTGTACTCCCATAATAAGCTGAAATTAAAAAAAATTTTTTTTTGAACCATGAACTGTTTTATCTCCTCAAATTCCTTTTTACCAGAGCATGAACTGTTTTTATAAATATTTTTAAATAAATGGAAAATTATATTTCAGACAAATGCAAATTAAGTAAGAACAGAGACTACAATTTTAATAAAATAGAATTCAAGGTACAAGTTTCCCCTACATGAGACTCAGAAGGCAGTTTTTTTCAATGTATGAGAGATTACTGTCTGTAATTGGGATATGGGAATCATGAGTGTTTATGTACAGATTTGAAATGTGTTAAGCCAAAATTATTAGAAATACATGGATATTTAAAAACAAAATCAACCCCACACAGTAGTTATAAGGACATTTGTTCTATTTGGTGACAAGTATACAAGATATCTATTGCTTTAGGAGTACACCATAGTAAACAAGCAATGCTGAGGAAGAGATGTCAGCAAGAAGGCTCCAGTGAACTAGACTTACCTATTTGGAGGTTGGCTAGGATCAGCTGATAGAGACTGACTTCTGCTGGGAAGACTGAAATGACTCAGCTCTGTTCCATGTCTCTCAACTTCTACTCTCATCTTCTGGCAGGCCAGCTTGGTTATGTTCTCATAGCAGTGGCAGCAATTTAAGAGACAGGGCAAGCTAAATTGTGCAAATGTTTTTCAAGTCTCTGTTTGCTTCATATTTACTTATTGGCAAAGCAAGGCACATGGCCACACCTAGGGAGGAAATTGTGCCTCATTCACCAAAAGGCATGGAAACAGGGGGTCAAGAATGGAATCCAATAATATAATTTAAGAAGTTAGGTAGACAGAAATAATTAAGTCTAGAGATAATCTGAATGTATTATGAATAAGGGCCACTTAAAGATCTTTATTACTTCCATATTCAAAAGGAGAAAATATACTCTTTCAGCAACTGATGGAACATTTGCAATAATTTGTCATTTTAGGTCTGAAAAATGCTTTATAAAGTAAAATTTTCTGATTATAACTCAATAAAACTAAAAACCATTAAAAGTATTAACAAAAAAGTATAACCACTTAGAAATTAAAAATCATTTTTGTAAATAATGGGATAAAAGATCAATTCTGTACGCTGTTTACAATATAGTAATGAACAAATGAGACATGGCTCAAAGTGAGTTCACAGTAATAAAGTAGCCTTAAATATATTCATTACCAGCCAGCTACAATGACTCATGCCTGTAATCTCAGCACTTTGGGAGGCTGAGGTGGGGGGATTGCTTGAGCTCAGGAGTTTGAGACTGTAGTGAACTATGATTGCACCACTGTACTCCAGCCTTGGTGACAGAGCAAGACTCTGTCTCACACACAAAAAGTGTGTGTGTATGTGTGTGTGTATATTCATTACCAAATAAGATAAAAGGACAATACATGAAATATGCACAAAAACAATTAAATGTCAAAGTGACAGATTGGATTAATAAAATCTACAGACTGACTCTTCAATGAAAGGATAAAACCAACTCCTAGCTAGGTTAGTTGTAGGAAAAAAAATTAAATTGAAAATTTTGTATTAAATAAGATTCTGTGTTTGTATGTTTGTGTTTCTCTTTCCCCATTGAATGAGTCCCTTTCAGAGTTTTCTTTCTGGTCCTAGAATTAGGATACTTGTACTTTTCCTTAACAGTATTTTTGTTGTTGTTTCTTTTTTTTATTAATTTAGTCAATGCTGCAAATTTTACATTTGAGAAATTTGGTGATATAAAGTTGAAAAGACAGATATGAACTCAAGTGTAACAAATTTATAAGACTCATATATTTTCATATTAGTCTGCTTTTTGGTTTTGTTTTATGTCTATATTCTTTTTTTTCTTTTCTACTTTTCATCTATCTCTAACGTGTATTGGTTTTTCTGTATTTTAGGGTATTTCTGTGATACCTTATAGGCATAGATAACAGACTATAAATAAGTACATAATATAAAAAGATAATAGTATTGTAAATCTTAGTAAAATTTGAAAGCATAAAAATAAGGTAGTAAGTTGGTGTGGTATTTATTTATAATTATGTTAATTTAATTTAATTTTTTGTTCTGGCTACGTTGTAGGCCAAAAGGCATACTTATTAACAAACCATATAAGTTTATTTTCCATCTACTATGTTTGTTTTATCAAATACATTTTCCACTATCTTTGAAATCAGGAAGGAGACCGCTTAAGTGATGAAGATCTATACAAATTCCTTGCTGATATGAGAAGGCCATCTTCTGTCTTACGGCGACTAAGGCCTATTACAGGTATTTTAAAATTTAGAATAGAAATGATTACAACTTAAATTATTATCACTAATGTGTTGTATTGCTTTTAGTTATGTATTCTTTTTTTCCCTTATCTGGCCTATACATAATACCTATCAGTCTTCTTCATCTCATTAATGATCACATGTTATAACAGTTTGGATGAACGATTCAGTACCTTTGATACTTTGAGGACAGTAGTCCCACCTTATCTATGGTTTCGCTGTCCTTGGTTTCAGTTACTTGTGGTCAACTGTGGTGTAAACATACTAAGATATTTTGAGAGAAAGTGAGAAAGAGACCACATTTACATAACTTATTATAATATAGTATTATAATTGCTTTATTTTATTAATTATTATTAATCTCTTACCGTGTCTGATTTATAAATTAAACTTCATTATGGGCATGTATGTATAGGAAAAAATGGTATATTTAGGGTTCAGTGCTATCTGTAGTTTTCAGGCATCTGCTTGTGGTCTTGGAATGTATCCCTCATGGATAAAGGGGAATTACTGTACTGAAATCAGAATATCGTGGCTTAAAATTATTTTCTAGAGGGAAAACACACACACATGGAATGGTAAATATTCAAAAATAGATTCACATAATGGTTAGAGCAAACCATTCCAGAGTAAAACTGTTGTGAAGTCTGCTAAGTCAAAATTAAACCATTTAAACTTTGAAATGTTGGTTTGTTTTTATGTTAGATCCCTACCTCTGTTTTCCTTTTCTTTTTTGACTTCTTCCCTCTTTCCCTTTCATTTATTCTGTAAGAATTTATTATTTTGTATGCACTTATGTCTGTATCAGTAATATTTGAGACTTTGTAAAGTGAAATGATTTAGACTTCTGAGATGATAGTAATTTGGTTTCTATAATATTCTCCCTAGACTTCTTACAAAAAAATAAGATCTAAATCCATCTAAAAAACATTTTTAATATGAAGTTATTATTTATTATGTTTACATTGTTTTTATGATGTATTTTAATATACAGCTCAGCTGAAGATAGACATTTCTCCTGCACCTGAAAATCCCCATTATTGCCTAACCCCAGAGCTGCTTCAAGTGAAGCTTTACCCTGACAGTAGAGTTAGACCTACCAGAGAAATTTTAGAGTTTCCTGCCAGGGATGTTTATGTTCCAAACACTACTTACAGGTAAGAGATTTTAATTTTGGAGAATTCTGAAATAATATACTATATATTCTAATATTAAAGTAGAACTAGAATGAAACTCTCCACAAATCTTATGTAGCTTTGTTACTTATTCCATCTTTTACTGTACAATTTTATGAATAGCTGTCATGTATTGCCTTTACTTTGTGCTTGGTATAATGTTATTAATAATTACCTTACATGCATTATCTTATTTAATCTTTATTTTGTGATGCGAGTTCTACTTTCATATTAGAGGTGAGTAAACTAAGGGATAGAGAGGTTAAAAATTTTGCTGAGTATCATACTTTAGTGTGGTGGTGCTAGGATTTGATTCCTGGGCTGCTAGGTTAAAACATTTGAACTCCTAATTACTATATTTCCTGAAATATTTTTAGTAGCAGAATCTAGCATTACACATGAATCAAATTTATATGCCTGAATTATGTTCTAACGATTAATCAACAATATTTGTTGAATATATACCACCTAAAGGATACTTGACGTGAAGTTGTTCAGTCTAACTTTCTAGGATGAACACTATACAACTCCAGGGGTACCATTTGCATATACTTCTTATGAATGATGATCTCTTTATCTGTGAGTATTGAGACCAGGACTTGACAAGTCTGTTAAGATGTCCTACAGGGCAGCTCAGACATAAGATTCTAAAATAGAACTTTAAATTTCATCCCAGACTTCCTCATCTTAGTATATTTCACCACCATTTACTGAGTTCCTGAGGAAGATATTTTTGGAATCATAATGGTTTCATTCCTTTCCCTACCTCTCACATTTATTCAGTCAACAAGTTATATAGGCTCTACTTTCAACATGTGCCCTGAATCCAATACTTCTTACCATTTCCACCTTTTAAAAATTCTAGTCTTAAGTCACCATCTAGATCAGGACTGTCAAATAGAAATATAATGAGAACCACATTAATAATTTAAAATTTTACAGTTTCTACATTAAAAAAAAGAGACAGGTAAAGTTAATTTTAATCATGTTATTTAACCCAAAATATCTAAAATATTTCAATACATAATAAATATAAAATATTAGTTGAAATATTTTACTTTTTCTCTCCTATAAATCTTCAAAGTCTGGTGTGTATTTTATACTGAAAGTATATTACAGCTCAGATAAGCCACATTTCAAATGCTTAAAAGCCACATGGGGCTAGAGGCTACCAAACTGGATAACTGCTGATCTCAAATTTTGCTATACCTTTCTAATTTCGTCATCTATTTCTGCTCCTATCTCAGTCAGTTCTCAACATTACAGCCAGAGAGATCTTTAAAAGTTATAAATCAGATCATTCATTCCTTTGTCTAAAACCCTCCAGTGGCTTCTAAGTAGAAAAATAATTAATTTTTTATTATAGTCTATAAGACTCTACATGATTTGACTCATTTTCCACATCATTTGGCTCATTTTTAGTGTTATTACTAAAACTCTCTATAAGGACTTTTTTTGCAGGACAGTGAAATACATTAGATAATCAATTGTTTCCCCCTTTGCAACTTCTTTGCAAAGTAGGCTTTTTAGGGTTACTATACAGTTGTCATCTTGTATCCTATTTACCATTATCCTGGAAATTCTCTTTGCATTTTTTTGCAACAGAGTCCTTATTTCCCATGTATTTTTCTTAGTTTACTGATTTCACTGACAGCATTCAGTATCTTCCTTAAACAGAATGTATGGAAGGTAAATTTTCTTGAGACTTTTTATGTATGACAGTAACTTTATTTTATTTTTACTCCCAAATAGATAGTTTTATTGGATATAAAATTCTAAGTTGTAAATCATTTCCTGTCAGAATTTTGAAAATATGACTACTGTTTTCTGTCTTTAAGTGGTGATTTTGAGGAATCCAATATGATACTGATTGCTAATCGTTGTGTCTTATTAGTTCATTAAATATGAGACATCCGATTTCAAATGAAAAGTATAGTTTATTATATCTCAAACAAGAAGCAGTACAATTAATCAAAGTAAGCACCTAAACTATCAACACAGTTCTGCCATCTTAATGGTAGCTTGCTTATGCCAGCAGTGAAGAAGCCTGGAGAGAGAGTGGTGATGAAATCGTGAAAGGTGTTTTCCACAGCTTGTTGAGAATTGAATATTTTCCCTTGTAATAAGTGGTCCAAAATCTGGAAGGAGTGGTAGTCAGTTGGTGCAAGGTCTGGTGAATATGGTGGGTGACAGAGAGTTTCCAAATCCAGCTTCTGTAGCAAAATGAGGAGGGTTTTTTGCAATATGTGGTCGAGCATTGTCTTGCAAGAGGATTGGCCTGTCTCTGTTGACCAATCTCGGCTGCTTAATTGCATGTATCCTCATAATTTTGTCCAGTTGGTTTTTTGTAGATATCTCCTGTAATTGACTGACCAGGTTTCATGAAGCTGTAGCGGATAATACCAGTGCTGGACCACCAAACAGACACCATTAGCTTTTCTTGATGAATATTTGGTTTTGGACTGTGTTTCGGCACTTCATCTTTACCCAGCCGTTGTGCTGAACACTTGTGATTCTCAAAAAGAATCCATTTTTCATCACATGTGACAATACTGTGTAGAAATGGTTCCCCTTTATGTTGTTACAGTAAAGAAAGGCAAGCTTGGAGACCATTTCTTTTCTGATGCTTGTTTAATTTATGCGGAACCCATCTGTCCAGCGTCTTTACGTTGCTGATTTGTTTCCCATGGTCCCATATTGTTGTAATAATAATGTCAAACCTTGCTGCTAATTCACATGTAGGTTGAGATGGATTTGCTTCTACTATAGCTTTCAGCTCATCATTATCCACCTTGGTCTCAGGTCGCCCATGTGGCTCGTTTTCGAGATTGAAATCATCAGAATGGAACTTTTCAAACCATCAACGTACCATGTGTTTCTTAGCCACATCCTTCCCAAACACTGTGTTGATATTTTGAGCTGTCTGTGCTGCATTGGTTCCATGATGGAACTCATGTTTGAAAACAACGTGAATGTTTGACTTACTCATGGTTTCACAAAAATTGCTCTTAAAAAAAATGTGAAAGATTAATCACAAGCCAAAATGTGTTTGAGAGAATCTGGATCTACCTTCATAATAATAATAATAATAAAACCCCAAGAAGTGTCAAAGTAAAATGTCAGAGATATCAACTGTCAAATTTAGTACTTAAGGAAATCAGACATTTCATACTTAATAATGTAATATTTTCTTTTTCTTCTGAAGGTTTTTTTGATTAATTTTTTTACTCCGTGGTGTTCTGAAATTTCATGATGATGTGTTGATAACATTTATTTAATGCTTTGTAGTATATAAATTGTTTTCATTTAAATTAGTTTATTCAGTCTCACAGAAATCTTATAAATTATATAATTCTAGCAGTATTCTCTCCACTTATAGATGAGAAAAGGCTGAGATTAAGAGACTTATTTGGACGTGAACCCAGGTTTTCGTATTTTTTACATTCTTCATTTTTCGGGATGATATGACATCCAATATTCATAATTATATACTGTATGAATAAAAGTAAAATTTCTCATTGCTAGGTAATTGTTTGCTATATTTTTATTAAAGCAGGCAAGAACACCTTTCTTATATTGGCCTCAAAATTGACATCATTATTTATTTTTGTTTAATAATTTTTTAGTTTCTTACAATTCACCAAGCATAACACTTGATATAAACAGCATTCTAGAGTATCATGTCTGTGAATTAATGGAAAATAGGACCAATATAGACAATCTAAACATGTTACAGAACTTGAATGGGATTTGAGTAGAGAGAGCTCATACCAACTGAGAAGATATCTTGCTAAATAAGGTAGCCCATTGTTTTCTTTTAAGGATGTGTCCAGTCTTAATGTATCATCTCCTCCTGGAGGACATGGAAAAGTTAATAAACGAAAGATTTAAGGGGATTTTATAAATTATAAGTTAGTATGCTTTTGCTTTTTGAGTTTGTGGAAATTACGTAAACATGTGTTAGTAGCTTGAGATACCTTGTTTATTTGAGTTTGCTTTTGATTTTTATGATTGAATGCTTTGTCACTTGAAGTGGTTAGTATTGGTAAGGTAACTGATAGTCCAAAACTATAATTAGTTTCTATTCTGGGAGTAAATTTTCAAGCGTAAGAATAAATTATAGCATATTAATTTGAGAACGGTCTTGAGAGATTATTTAATATATTTCAATGCCTTTAGTTTGGACTGTATCTAAACACTGTATTATAGAGTTGATACTCAGACATTTTTAGTGAAAATAATATTGTAGGCAAAAGCTTTTAAAAAAATGATCCATTAATTGTACACGGAAGAACCATTCTCTCGTGAATAAGCATTTTATTTCTAGAGAATAATAGAACTGGCTAAGATCATCAAAAAGATTGGAGTTATTCCTATTTAACATTTAGTGAGTGTGAATACTGCTTTGGGCTTTAATATTTTTCATCAAAATGAATTGATTTCAGATTAGAATTTGGCATAACCTTATGTTATATATACAGCTTATAAGGAACTCCTATAAAGTATTTTAACCTGTTAAGAGACATTAATAAATTGTGATATAGATGTCAAGATTACTGAGTTTCTTAGTTTATGAAGATGATCATAGTACTCTGCTAGTAATGTATTACCAGTGGGAGCTGTTGAAGCAAGAAGGATGCATTATTTTGTTTAAGTAAGAGATTAAGAATTTTCTAGTATAAGGGTGTCCTCAGGGAAATAAAAGAAGTTAGATACTACAGGAAAATATGGGAGTAGAACTGTGATTACTATACTTTGTTGACTTTTTTCCTGTTGTTACTTTTTTGCCAAATAAGGATTTTCTCTTTTTAAAAAGATACAATGATTATAAAATTGTGCCCTTTTAAAAATAATCCATCTCCAAATTACATAAAGAAGTAATAATTTTCATGATACTTAAAATGGCATGATTATATGTGTAGCTTATGAAAAATTGGGAGATGGGCTTCTTTAAGCAATATTTTATAACTATATTTCATTTTAGGAATTATAGTAAGTCCTCAATTAATATCATTGATAGGTTCTTGGAAACTACAACTTTAAGCAAAATGATGTATAATGAAACAAATTTATTTTTTCTTATCAGTGTTGTATGGAAACGTTACACAAAACAACATTATTTGAGGACCTGCTGTATTTTGTTTCCTGTAAAGTCACGGTTTCTAAGAACTTATTCACAACATTAAGTGAGGATTTATTGTTTTTAAAACTGCGGAATGACTGCTTTTTCTTGTTTGAACATGGGAATAATAAAAGTACCTATATGTTAGAAATTTGTGAGCATTAAATTCATATAAAGTGGATGGCACAAATTAAAGTTCTTGGCACATATTAAATGCTCGATAGAAGTTAGTCATTATCATTGGCTTTATTAGATTACATTTACTCATGTATTACACACCTCGAGAGAGATTGGTTTGAAAAGCATGAAGGTATTGGGCTCTTGGAGTATAATTGGGTAAGAGAATGGTTTTAAAAGGGAAGTTATCAAAGTCAATGTTGGTTTGCTTTTATTACTATTTGGACCATCAATGTGCATGGGACCTGAAAATCAAATCATATAGGTTGCTTATTCTACTTAATACTGTTAGAAAAAGTTGGTCTCATGGACAGGTAATATGTTTATGAATTTATGGTTCATTTAAAAAATCCTTTAGCAGATCTAGAAAACCTAGGAGAGAGAGAAATAATTTTGGAATGATAAAAGAGGTGGTATGACCTCAACAGATAAGAGCTTACATACGTTTATCATCAATAATTTACAGAAAGTTCCATTAATATTTGCTAACTGAATGGTTGTGCTGGATCATGATAATAGTTATCTTCTAACTCATTGGGATTCTTTTTGTCTTCTCAGGAATGTTTTAGGATAAGCTATAATTTCTGGTAATAAATACCAGAGGTCAGGCCGGGCGCGGTGGCTCACGCCTGTAATCCTAGCACTCTGGGAGGCCGAGGTGGGCGGATCGTTTGAGCTCAGGAGTTCGAGACCAGCCTGAGCAAGAGCGAGACCCCATCTCTACCAAAAATAGAAAGAAATTATATGGACAGCTAAAAATATATATAGAAAAAATTAGCTGGGCATGGTGGCGCATGCCTGTAGTCCCAGCTACTCGGGAGGCTGAGACAGGAGGATCGCTTGAGCTCAGGAGTTTGAGGTTGCTGTGAGCTAGGCTGACGCCACGGCACTCACTCTAGCCTGGGCAACAGAGTGAGACTCTGTCTCAAAAAAAAAAAATAAATAAATAAATAAATAAATAAATAAATACCAGAGGTCATTATACAAATCTTTGTTGTGCATTTTCACAGTGAATAATTTAAAAAAGAAAATAAAGTTGACACCAGGGCTCTTTTTAGTTTACATATGGTCATTATCTCATTAATTCTGCATAGCAGCCTACACAGAACCAATATGATTATCCCTGTTTTATAGATGACAAAGATGAAGTTCCAGAGGGTTCAAATTTGTATCTGAGAAAAGTAGGAATTTATGTGTTTTTAATGTGGGTTTTCAGAAAATATTTACACATTGTATTTCGTTTTAGTAAGAAACTTTAGAGAATTGTAAAGGATCTCATGGGGTAAAAAAGATAAAAAATTATTGTCTGAGTAGAGGGAGAATTAGTGGATCTTATTGAAAAGCAAGCATTTGACTGAGGTGAGAAACCATAGGAAAAAGAACTGAAAGTGACAGATTTCCTGTTATTTAACAGTTTTCACTTCCAATTTTTATGTTCATCATCAATTTAGAGAAAGCTATCTAAAAGGGATATATTTTAGTTTAATTTATTTGTATTTATTATGTAGATTTTTAAAAATATATACACATTATTGGGACTTCTTAAAGACTTTTAAAAAATCTATTAAGCTGTATCTAAAGTTAGAGATTTTCACATTTAAATAACAAACGCTATCATTTTTTTTTTTCCCCACACGTGGCTGGTCACTTATATATTTACATAGGGTTAACCCAGGAGGATGCTTTTCAAATTCTTTTCAAATTCTCTATAGGGGTAAATGAGGATACACAGATTAAGATAATTTCAAACAATCAGGAAATGAATGACAGGTGTCTTATTGCACTAAACAAGTGGAGTTTACTTAAAATGCTTGGTTTATCAAGGAAATGCTTATGTTATTGTAGTATCATAAAAAAAAAAGTACCAGTGCAGTTCTTACATTAAAGAAACCAAATAAATAGCCCTTTCTTCTTGGTGGGAAAAAAATCCTTTATTGATTATCTGAAATCATCTGAAAGTTAGGTAATAGATTGTGTGCAGTGTTACTTTTGTCCCAAATTGTTACTTGATCACCACGGTTGGATTTGAATTGTAATAGATCACAGTACCCCTAATTGAGCAAATCCTTATGTGTTTTATTGACATCAGTTTTTAAAAGATATGTCCACAGAGCACATGATATTTTTGGCAAGATTGTTAGAGTTAGCCTCTTTCCTAACAATAGCCTTAGTTGTAATCACCTATTGAACATTTGTATCTTTATTTTTCTATCCAGTATTTTTTGAAAGACTGTATCTGGCAAACATAATGTTACTAAGAATGTAAGAATAAATGCAGTGGTTCAGACCTGGTGATTATTAGTGTGAGAAACAAAATGAAAGGATATCAATCTGGACTTAGGAGTTAGGAATATGCTCCATACTATCTCTTAATAATCCTTAGTAATTCTGTTATCTCTGAACTACTCTGAATATAATTTTAAACTTTTTATTATGGAAAATTACAAACATACATTAAGGTAAAGAGAACAGTATTAATTAACTTCCCATTGTCATTCTTGTTTTATCTATTGCTTATTCCCCTGACCCTTTGTTACTACTTTTTGAAGCTAAGTCTAGGTATCATTTCGCTTGTATCCATCAACATGTATCTCTACAATCCATCAACATGTATCTCTAACAGGTAAAGACTTTTAAAAAATTAGCCACAATAACAAATAAAATATTTTATGATCTCTTTATAATTTTGCCCTTATCAGTTTTTTTCTTGAGGAGTTTAATAAGCTTATTATACACTGATTACATTTTTCCCTAAATTTTGTTTCTAGGAACGGCTTGGCCAGTCAGACCTAGTAAATGTATACTGTTTATATTTTGACATGAGAGCCATGTATTAATAATTCATGTTTCTTAAACTAGTTTATCATGTGATAGTAGATCTCCCTTTGAAGTTGGGTTCCTGATTTTTTGTGTGCCATGGTAACTTGTGGCAATTTGTGAATCCTGTCAGCCTCTTTTTTGGAATATAGGTTGAGCATCCCAAATCCAAAATGCTCCAAAATCTGAAACGTTTTATCTACTGACATGATGCTCAAAGGAAATGCTCATTAGAGCATTTCAGATTTTGGATTTTCAGATTTGAGATGCTCAACCATAAGCATAATGCAAATATTCCAAAATCCAAAAAATATCTGACATCTGAAAGATTTCTGGTCCCAAGCATTTTGGATAAGGGACATCAACTTATAATGTTTTTAAATGCATAAAATAAAATATATTGGATAACAAAGGAAATCACTTACATTGAATTAAAATTATCAAAATATTAAAGTTGTGATATTTCTTTATTAATGAATTAAATAACAGGTTCTAGCCTCAAATCTGAAAACAATTGTATTTTCTAAAAAGTAATAAACAGCAACAATATTTTGAGGTATCTGCAATAGTTGTAATATAAAAATATGTATGGTTTCTATTAATGACAAAGTTTTATATACTGGAATCCTGGTGGTGTTAGTTTCCTACGTTCATAATTTAAGGAAGTACAAATTTCAACTGAATGTTACTGAAAATTAAGGAGCATATTTTTTCCATTCAAGTTTATGGTCCTCTCCTTTAGAGACTGTTGGTCTTTGTTTTTATTTTTAGTGTTCATAGATGTCTCAAGCAACTGCCACATACTGTGCTATTTTGGTTTTGCCCTAGATATACCACTCTGACTTTCATTCTATCTAATCGGTCCTAGTTTATTTTATCTATAAAAATTCTTGAGTTGAGAACTCTGTTTCCTAACATTTCAGCATAGCCACCCAGGAGTTTTTAGTTCAGGGCTTGCATCTGAGGTGATGGAATGTTATCTCAGACTCCCAAGGGAAAGAGTAAAGTTCCAGAAACAGGAGTAGACTGAAAAGAGCAGTTTTGTTGTCTATCCTGAGAATTAGAGTATTTTCAGTTAGGAGCATTTATACAGATTATTTACTTAAAAGAATGTGAAGAGTGATTCCCAAGATCCAGTTTTTAAAAGTATATGCATTTTATTTAGAACTTTATAGTTCATAAAACTACTCAAATGTATTATCTGACTTGATGATCACAACCCTATGAAGTAGATTTGGCAGGGTTATTATTATTCCCATCTGTTGGGTGTGGAAACTGAGGCTTGGTTGCTTATTTGAAGGTAAACATCTATAACCTTACATTTTTAAACTTGTAATTTATTACTCTTTCAAATACACCTAATCATTTTATTAGGTGTATGACTATTCTTAGGTTAAACATGAATTCATAAAAACAGCTTTTATGTTTTATATGGAATCCTTAATTATATTTTGCCTTTCCTAAAATGTCATTAAAACTTCATTTTATAAAAGCTTATTATGGGAGAATGTTAGTCCTACTTTCATGACCTTGAACTGCACATTTCACAGCAATTGAGTAATTCTGCCCTAGTTGGTTTGCCACGAAAATACTTTGGACATAGATAAAAGGGGAAATTGTTTGGTCACTTTCTTTTCAGTTTTCAAAACTGCTGTGTTGGATAATCACTTAGTAGTACATACATAAATTTAGTGTGTGTGGTTGTTAGTGATGGGGAAAAAAAATCACAAGGAAATTTGATTATCCTATAACAGAAGGTAGAATATATATGAATAAAGGTTTGGAATAGGTTTTGTAAAGGAGGCAAATAGTAGATGCCCAGTTAATATTTGTTAATGAATACCTTTTTTATTAATGCATGAGTTAATTGACTTCCATGAGTTATGCTATTAGGAAGAAAATATGTTAGCATGAAAACATGCTGTTTCTAGGACAACAGAGTATGTAAATAGACTACATTACAGTAGGTGACCCTGAAATGAGAAATTGTATACTTGCTTTCAGTAAAATTCATACTGGTTCAGAGTAAACTTTGGCATAGAAATTTTCCTATAATTCACTAAAATCAAGTAGATTGGCTGTCTTTGGTGCTCTTGGAGTTTTTATTGTTATTTTTCAGAATTTTCATTATTATGATTTGCCAGATTTACTTTTCTGTCTTTTCTTCTTCATTTACTAAATGCCATTTGAGGGGTATAGACAATGATATTGCATACTTTCAGAGGAAGGAGCTGCCGTTTTACTAGGATATTTGTGGAAGAAGTGAAATGTTTGCATCTTGAAATATAATAGGACCAAGCCAATCAGAAAGGTATGAAGAGGCATTCTAGACAAATGTAATACATTAGGAAAGCATAGAGGGGATGTTTTCATTAGAGCAGAGGGTTTGTCTTGCAGAAAAAATGGGTGAAGAGGTAATTTGGGGTCAGATTATAGGGACTCAATACCTGTAAGGGGTTTAGATTTTGTTCTCTAGGCCTATGCTCTTCTAACTGGAGTATACATTCTTCTGAGAGCAACTATATGGAATATGCAAGTCCACAGGATAAACATACATATCTTCTAGGAGCATCACTTTTTAGAAGATTTAGGGGTAAAATAACTATTTTTATATGAAGATATTAATAGATTTATGAAATATAAAACAAAATTTACATGCAATTTTAAGATAAGATTCTAAGATTGAAGGTAAGATTCCAGTAAGATTCTAAAGGAAATTTGTGCTTCTAGAAAGCCAGTTTGTCCTATAAAGATATGTTTTCCTTATCCTCAGCCGTTACACTTCTTCAATAGACAAGCTTGAAAGACAAAGGTCAAAGTAGTATGCAGGCATTACAAATTTGTTTTAGGAACATTGATGGGGAGAAAGAACTAAAATTAGGAGGCCAGGAGGAGACTATTTAGATAATCTAGGACTCGAGTTAAAGACAGTCCTTGGGAAGATGATTCACCAGATTAAGAGGAATTTCAAAAGAAGATTATACTGGACTTGGTGGCTCATGATACAGAAGAAGTGGTTTATAAAGTTAAGTGAAAAGCCAGTCATGTCTTCCAGGTTCTGGGCTTCTGTGACTGGGAGCATGGTGATGATGTTAATAGAGATAAAGAAGTTAGGAGGAGGGTGTGAAAGTGTAGAAAGGGATAGCAGTGGCAATAAGGGGCTGATGTATTTATTATTTGGCATGTTGAATTAGAGGGGGACTGTAGGATACCAAAGGGAGAAATGGCAGGTAGGCAATTTAAGAAGGGGAACCAGAAATAGACCTGTGAAGAATGTGTAGATTTTGGAAATTTATTCATGGAAAATAGATGGGTCTGTGATAGTTGATAGCATGTCTGAGATTCAGAGTAGACAAGATGATTGAAGGTTGTGCTTTGGTCCACAATACTAAATAGGAGAAAGGAATAGGGTTATAAAGATGGATTCAGGTAAGGGATAATCCATGGAGAGTGTAGTAGTATTACAAAAGCAAAATGAATGTCAAATTTGGAAGAGGATATTGTTATTAATAAGTAATAGAGATAGACTGAGAAAAGACCATTAGATTAGACAGCTGTGAGTTAGTGGTGAAATTCAAACCCTTTAAGCAGAATAATGAGGACAGAAGGACACGATTTTGTGAACCATAAAGAAAAAACTGGTTTCTTTTTTTCTACCAGAACTCTCTCTCAATCTGAGCTTTATATGAGGAAAAAAATCTAATTTAGTATTCCTAAAAGGAACAAAATGAAACATTTCACGTGAAAATTGTTTTTTAAAAAAGGAAAACACATAGAGGAAGCAACTCATATATTAAATAATGAATTATTTTGCATTTCAAAGCTTCCAATTTTGAGGGGTAGTGGTGGAAACATCCTTTTGGCATTCTGGCTCTAAAGAAAGTCAACGTTAATTTTGACAGCTTAGGCTGTGGTTTTGAAAATTATAACTTGTTCTTACCTTTATTCTTCTGTACTTTTCTGAACAAAATATTTATATGGGATCCATATAGATTATACATATCTTTTATGTATGTGATATATAAAAATATATATTACATGCATATTGAATAATTGGAAATATGTTGTGCTGAACATTGTCAAAGGTTAGTCACTATATAACTTGGGCACCATTATCCTTTAAAAACTGGGTTTAATTTAAAATTTTATTTCTTGTTGGTAGTTTCTTTAAAAACTTATTTAGAAATAAATACAAGCGATATTATGGTAAAAAATTTGTATCTAATAATTTTTGGAGATTTAGAGTTTAAATGATTTAAATTAGAAATAACAATCATACATCTATTGTGATGTCAATTAAAAACTAGAATAATTTAAATTTCTATAATTTAGGGATTGAGTCTTTATTTATTGGATTTTAAATGTACATACATGCCTGTCAGGCTATTTAAATATTCAATAACTTGTAATAATGTTTAATTCTACTTGAAAACCTACACAAAAGTATTAGATTCACAGCATGTCTGGGGGAATAAATTATTAAACTTTAACTTGATGCCACAGATACATTCATTCTTATGTATTCTGACAAAATCTCTTTAAAATTATTTGTTTTCACAGTATTAAATGTTAAAATATATAAAATACATATACTATAGATAAGTTAACAAGTGTTAAGATATAATGATATATTAAAGTCAGTATGACTTAGTAATCATGATCTACTACTTTTGTTTAAAAGACAGTGAACCTATTTTAATACAGTATTATTACTGTTTCATTTGGCTTCATAAATAAACCATATCAAACATTTACTTCAGATTATTTTGTAGCAAAATAGATCATCAATTTCAAAATTTATATTACAGATTTTTGTATATACTCTGAATTGACTGAATTTTAGTTTTGAAATTAATAATATCATATGTAAGAACTATACAATCATTGATTCTTTTTATTCAGGCAAGTTTAGAATTTTTTTTTTTTTTTTTGACACAGGGTCTTTTTTTGACAGTGTCTCTTAAGCTGGAATGTAGTGGTGTGATCATTACTCACTGTAACCTTGAACTTCAAGGCTCAAGAAATCCTCTTGCCTCAGCTCCCTTGAGTAGCTAGGACTATAGACACATGCCACCATGCCCAGCCAATTTTTAAAGTTTTTATGGAGGCAGGGTCTTGCTGTGTTGCCCAGTCTGGTCTGGAACTCCTGGCCTCAAGCCATCCTCCTTCCTCAGCCTCCCATAGTGTTGGGATTACAGGTGTAAGCCACTGCACTTGGCCTCAAGTTTAGAATTTTAATAGGAAAACTAGTTTTTTTTTCTTTTTTCTTTATTTCAGCTTATTATGGGGGATACAAAAGTTCAGGTTACATACGTTGCCCATGTACCACCTGTCCCCCCAAGTCAAAACTGAGGAAGTTGTGAAATTAGCTCACATGGTGACTTTTAAAATAAAAGTCTCTTTGTAAGTTTTTTGTTTAAAAATTTACCTATTGCTTATAATTTAAATTATGACCACCTAAAATTGATTCCCACATCACAAAATAGATGAACAAATGGTATTGTAAGAATTTTGATTGAGAAATGTAAATGGTATTTTTTGAGGTGAGATGATATGTTTAATCTTAAATTGATAGTGACTTTAAGATTAAAAAAAAGCTATTTCTCAAGCCTTCTGTTAAGGATTTAATACCAGATTATTAAACCACATTCATTTGGGATGAGTTTAATGTATAATATATTGGGTTTTTAATTTGCCTCAGTTCATTCAAAGCTTTCTCAATATGTTGGGTGGATCAACATTTTAGTTGATTTGATAGAGTATAACTTTCCATTCTGAGACTTCCAACATATTCCTCTTCTCCTCTCTGGCTTAGATTTTGTTCTTGGTTTGTTATATTTACCATTTAGATTGTTTTCTCCACATACATCATGCCACCACCAGCCTCCTAAAGGAGAGAGATATACAATTTAATGCATACAAACTCACATGTAGTTACTGTTATATCTCCCCATGAGTTATCATCCTTTCTTATAAATATTACAGCATTATAGATGTATGTGTCCCAGTTTTATATAATCAGTATAAATCTCATTTATATCACAAAAATTGAAAATCTGTGAAGGATTAGAGGTAAAGTACCTGGTTGAACTAAAATTAATACTTTTGTTAAGATAATTAAGAGATTTTACCTATAAAGAAAATGCTTATTTGGGGTTGGGATTTTAAAGAGTTGATGTTGTATATTATAGCTAATACTGTGGAGTAGTGAAGATATGAAAATAAAGTATTGGTATCAGAAAAAGGATACCTGAAGAACTTTCTGGACAGTTGAAGTGTCCTTTTGCTTTGTGATCCCAAGTAGAAAACACCAAATCTTTGTGTTCTGGGAGTGCATTGGGGATGTTGCCAGTAATTTCAACTAGGTGTAGTGTATAGTTGGTTTCATGATCTCCCAAGTGAAAAGAATATTCAATATAATGTTTGTCGTCTTTCCAGTCTTCCAGCTCAAATCGTAAATTGTAATTAGAGTGCTTCACTATGGAGTATATCTTCTCTAGGCCCAACCAAAATTCTCCTGAAAAGAAAAGTTTTAAAAATCTGTGAATTGTTAACTACAGATTGGTCATAGATAGTTTTTTAAAGAGTGTCTTTAATTGGTATAAGTAAATAAGGTGTTTAGTCTTGGATCTCTTTTAGAGTCTCTTAAAATACATCCTTTCTAAGCAATTTTACTGAAGGTAGTTGTATGCACAAAAATGTTAATATATCTGCTTAAAGTCTGATTATACTTTCTAAAATGTATATTACAAGACATGTGAAACATATTACATTATTGTAGATATTTTAGGTCTGGTCACTGGTAAAATACTATCTCACTTCTAAGTACATAGAACAGCTTTTCTGGCAGCTATAAATATCCATATACAGTCAAGAGATTTGTTCAGTTATTCCCAGAGCCTTGGTTAATAGTGGTGTCATTTTCCTCAAATATAAACCTGGCCTTTGGCATTTGTTTGATATATATGTTTTCTTTGTTTAAAAAAAAAGGGAATAAATTTTTTTTAAATATTTTAAATTAAAAAGTGTGGTTCTTAATAACTTTTCTGTGTAATTTTAAAAATTATTTGGAATTAAAAACATAAATAACAAATATAAATAGATCATTCTTTATTGCAATTCTTTTTATTAAAGTATTAATATTTTCATACTACTATTGAGTTTTCGTAGGAAGCTTCATTTTAAGGATTACTGGTAAATTGAAGTATAAATGGGTTAATTTCTTATTAGAAATAGATGAGTATTCTGGACTTAACTGTCAGCTGTTTATTTTTGGGTTACACTCACTCTTAGAAGATTTGGGGCTATAAAACATAACACTGAATATACCTTCTAGTTAGGAATTTAACCGGTAGTTTGAATATAAAATTTTTTAAATGGTCGAATAGTACTGAGCATTTAAAAATTTGATATAGCTGGGCATGGTGACATGCACCTGTAGTTCCAGCTACTTGGGAGACTGAGACAAGAGGATCACTTGAGCCCAGGAGTTCAGTCTGGCCTGGGCAACAATGAAGAACCTGTCTCTAAAAAAGTAAATCAATTAAAAAATAAAAATTTAATATAATAATGATATTTTCTACTTTATAAGTGAGTACTTATACATCATTCATGGATATGTATAATGTACTTTTGGATTTTAAACATACTTATTTTTATTTTGCTTATTTCATATTATTTTTTTGTGATCAAAATAGAATAATTAGCATTGAGTTAACTCATTCTTTTTTTTTTTTGCCACAGCTGTGCTTCTGAATTATAATCCTTTTTGCTTACTTCTGAATAAACAAATCATATTATACATTTGTAATATTTAACTCATTGCAGTTTTAACATTTGTATATCTAGTAATTTTCTTGTCCTTTATAACCTCCAATTAATTGATATCTAAAATGTTAATGAGAGAATAGAACCAATAATACTAGGGATAGTTGTCTTCATAACCTACTCATAGCACTTACCATTTATCAAAGCACATAGCACTTAATCAAAATTGTCTTTAGTAATTATAATTATAAACCATTAAATTAAATTGTCTTAAGTACAATTAAGAATAGACATGTAATTGTGATAAATGTAATTCAGTTAGTGACAATTGTAATGAGTGTAATTACTAACAAATGTGTAATTATTTGATAATAAGTTTTATGAAGGCTGAGATTGTTTCTTTCATTGCTACTTTCCCAATGCCCAGTCCATAATAGGTTCTCAATAAATATTTGTAAATTAACATGTGAATGAATGATTGAATGTAGGCACCTTACCATCAAGCCTCCCAAAACCATGTTTGTAGTTCTCCCAAGTTTCATTGAAGTTTTGTGATCCATCTGTTCGTCGTTGAATTAATGTCCATGGACTACCTGAATAAAATGAACAAAATTCTGTATTTTTAGTAGATTGATGTTAACAGATGTAAATACTGTTTCTTTTTTTGTTTGGTTTTAATTGGTGGTTTTGTCAAGTAGTTTATTAATGTTATGGCAATACATTTCATTATTTATTATGGTCTCAAAAAGTTAAGTGAAGAGCAGCTGAAGAATTTTGTCTTAGTAAACTTATTGACAATAGTCACTTCAGATTTTTTTATAGAGGAAAAGGAGAATATTGAATGAATACATAAACGAGATAAATATAAACACTAGATTTATATTAGTATTCGTGTTACATGTATTTCATTTATACATATGTGTGTGTGTATATATATAGATAGATAGATAGATAAAGAGTATGAGAGAGAGAGAGAATACGAAGATAACAGGGTTAGTCTTGCTAATGGGTAGTGAGTAACTTGAACTGACTACTATTTTCTCCTTAGGCAGGTTTTACCTGATTTAACATCACAGTAGACATTAAAAACTTGACCGTTGCTGGGTCTAATGGCATACATGCCACTTGTATGTTCACCTCTGTGATAAATGGTGGTACAATCAGGAGGAATGCCTAGAATCAACAAAATGTTATTACATGGGATTTAGTAACAGGAAAGATGTCTTTGGAGCTTGAGATTTTACTTGACATTTCATCATATTGTGGCAAATGTAGGTGTTTTTAGTAATGTTTATGCTAAAGCATTTTTATTAGATGGCATGGTTATGTTACTTAAAGAATGCAGAAATAGTTATTAACAAACTGAGTTCTTTTTAAGAAAAGTGACAAAATCAGAATTTTAAGCACATTAGTATTTTTTGCTAGATGTAGGAAGAATCTAAAGTGGCAAAAATACATGTGAAACTTAGTACAGTGCAACAGATATATGTGGAAAGAAGGAAAATTACCTGGAGAAAATTAATAACAGATCTATTCCATATGAATTACGTAAAAAATGAAGGTCTAAAGAATATATCATTGGGTTGAAGTTTGGCTGGGGGTGAAGACTTTATTTCCCACAGCTTTTGTTATTAAGAAAAATTTCAAGGAAACATGAAAGTGGAAAGAATTGTTGAAGAGAACACCATAATCTTTCTATGTATATAGAACAATTGTTAATATTTTGCTACATTGCTTTTATGCACACACACATACACAAGTATGTATTTTGTTGTGCTGTTTGAAAGTAATTTGCAAATATCATGATCCTTAACTCCTTAAATATTTCAGCATGTATTTGTTAAGAGTTTATCCGCTTCCATGACTATAATACTTTTATCACATCTAAAAAACTAATAAACATTTCGTATTATCTAATAATCAAGTCCATATTTATATTTCCCTGATTGTCTTAAGAATATTGTTTATAGATTTAAGAAGAACCTCAGGATCTAATTTAGGTTGACACATTGTATTTGGTGATATGTCTCTTTACTCTTTTAGTCTAGAACAGGTCCTAAGAGTAGGGAATTTGATGATAATATCTTCAAAAAGGAAACCCACCAAAGTGTCTTACCATCATGGTCTACATTTTTTATTTCATTCAGCTGAAGAAAGGGAGTAGTTCTTGGTGCTCTTGGCTTGGAAGAAAGAGAATTTTCTGTGGGTTCTTTAATACCAGTCCTTCTGAGCTGATAAAAGAATATAAATCTACTTTTAAAAATGGTACTGAATATATAGTTAGGAGAAATCTGAGTAAGGATATCAAAAGTACAATTTGTATACATCTTGTCTTTCAGTTTATAGTAAATTATTGCTTTTGATGTTAAGAAGGATAAACAATGAATGCTATTTAGATTGTACAGATTACCCATTTTCAAGATACTTAATTAGGTACATTATTTAATACATTAAAAAAAAATAGAGCAATGCAAAAAAAACAGACATGGGTCAAAAAACAGAGCAAGGCCAAAAGCAGAGACTTTGCTTTTCTTAGAATATTTTAATATATTCTTTTTACTTACATGAACAGAATATGTTTTATGTTCTATTCAGTAACACAGGCAGATTTTAAATTTAATAATTCTCAATTGCAGGTCTTATTGATTCTCAGACCTGCCATAAAGACATAGCACATAATTTGAACAAGGCTTCTTTCTTGGTAGTTTTTGACCTGTAAACATATCTATAGATGTTATCACGCTGGCAGGTTTATTTGCTTACACTCAGTATATTTGATAATTCATTGTTAGTTTAGCAATAACATTTTATTTTTATTTAAAGCATGTTGAGTTTGCAATTTATTGAATGATAGCTTTTCTTATTGATGATGAGAAAATCAGAATATATAATGTCTTGCATTATTAGTGTTTTTTTGATGCTGGCATAAGTGACATTTTCTAGGACGTAGTTTATAAAGATCTGTTGTAAAGCTCACTTGCTGGATGTTAGTCTTTTCTATTAACTGTGTGATCTTAAAGTCACTAAACTTTTTAGAGTTTTGGTTTCTGAACTTAAACATGTGGAATTTGGATCAGATGATCTAAAGCTTCTTCCAACTCAGAAATTCATTGTTTTGGTTTCTTCATTTTATTTTTAGATAGAATGTATATCATTGTATAATAGTGACATTTTGCTTTTGTGAGCAGTTTCATTTAATCGTAGTAAATGATATAATAAAAAGAAATTTAGAAAAATAACCTATGTAATAAGGATATTATGGAATCAAAAGTAGTTGGCAAAAAAAATTTTTGGAAAATTCGCATAACCTACTAAAATTATTGTTTGTTTAGGGGAAATCAGTAGTAATTTCTTTTATAATTCTTAGGAACCATTTTTACCAGTTTTCTCTGATTCTGTATTTTTTGACTCTCTTGAACGGTTGTTCAGGAGTATTACTAATTAATACTTTTAAATTATTGTACTATAAATAGAAATGCTTAGATTCGGACATAGCTTTATTCTAAATAAGTTCCTTCCTTCCTCACCTCACCAATTGTTTACATTGTAGATTATTTACATTGTTGGTTGTTGGCCTTTAATTATCAGGCACACAGTTTCTAATAATGCAAGTTATAAGAATCATGGCGAGTGTTTATTAGCTGTGATGAATATGACATTACCTTTATTAATCCAACAGATACTTATTGAGTGCCTACTATGTGTTATTCGGTGTTTTATATTCTGGGGTACAGCAATGGAAACAGTGGAAAAAAATCCCTGTACTCATGGAGTCTACATTTTAGTGCAGGAGTAGACAAGATAAATAACTAAAATATATATTATGTTTACATAAATGTAAATGTTAAGGGGAAAAAGTAGTTAAGGAGGTAGAAGCTTTCAGGGATGGGATTAGGTGGTTGTCATTTTTGAGCAAGTGACCTGGGAATGCTTCATTGACAACTTTATATTTGATAAAGACCTAAAGAGAATGAAAGAGTGGGCCATACAGATACCAGGGCAAGGAGCATTCCAACTAGAAGGAACAACTAGGGCAAAGGCCCTGAGGTGGTAGGATGTTTGATGTGTTTGAGTAACAACGAAGAGGCTAGTACGAGAAGTAAGGGAGATAATGAAAGTTCAGGTCATCTGAATCTTAAGAGCTGATATGAGAGAGATGGGGAATCATTGTGGGGTTTAGAACAAAGAGAAACATGATCTAATTTAAATGTTAATAGGATCACTTTAGCTGCTGTGAATTCTTTTTTTCTCACAACAATCCTATAAGGTAGTTTCTGTTATTATCTTCATAGGATATGTGAGGAAACTGAGAAACAGAAGGGTTAAGAAATTTATTCAAGGCCACATAGAAAGTTTCAGAGCCACGATTTAAACCCAGGTAGTTTATTACTTTCACAGTCTGAAATCTTAACAGTCATGCTGATGCAATTATTTTACTCATGATCCAACTAAAGCTTTTAAACAATTTTAGGGTCCAATGTTTCTATAAACCAATGTAAAAGTTTGGGCATACCATTAAAATATTGACTTACCTGATTTTCTATTTCTTTTATTTGACTATGCTGTTGGTTTAATTGTTTATATTGTTCTTCCACAGTCTGGAGAAGGTCTTTGATACTGTTATCTTGCTGTTCTACAAAAGTCTGGGTATAGATTGTAGTTGGTTAAAAGTGTCTTTCCTCTTTCTTTTTCGTTAGAGTTTTTATTTCCTATAACACTGTCACAATCTAAATTTTTTAACTAATAATGGATTAGAAAAATAAATATTGATAATCAATTTTTCTTATATCCGTCTTTCAAATAGTACATACTTTTGTTCTTAAAGTTTTACTTAAAATGTACCACCTCTAAAATTTGATTTTTGGAACTTCAATTAAAAGAAAAAAACCCCAGTGTATTTTAATAGGAATAAATCTTTACTATTTACTGTATTATGTTTATTCATTTTAAACATAGGAGAATAGTTTTCAAATTTAAATACCTGTAACTTTTTTTTTACCTCCAGTAATTTGCAATAGTGTAATGATTTAGTGTTCTATATTTTATTACCTAACTGATTTATAATTTTCACATGGAATGTAAAGTTTAGTTGTTTTCATATATAATATTAGACAAACAAAAACCATGTAAGAGAAAATTTTATTTTCTGGAGGTTATTTTTCTTGAGAAAAATTAGGTATTTCAACAAGGCAACGAAGTATTTCAAATAGCATGTCTGAAGTTTTTTTTTTTTTTTTTTAAGATCCACATTGAAAACATAATCATGAACCCACTTTGATTTCTACTTACTTTAAGTGAAGTTACTGCTGGGTGTTCCTGAGTTTCAGGTTGATTTTGAATTAAATTAGTTAATTGCTCCTCCAAATATCTCACTTTTTGTTGAAGTAGCATTTTTTCTTCTAGGAGGCTTTCAAGTTTTGAGTTGAGTTCTAGTGACATATTCTTCACTTCTTCATTTTTGACTTGTAGTTTGTATGTAGTTCTTCTCAGTTCTTTTTCTTCTTCTTTGATTTCATTGGTTTGCAGTGAGAGATCATAAAAAGACTGATCAAATATGTTGAGTTTTTGAAATATGTCATTAATTTGGCCCTTAGTCTTATGGACAAAATCTTTAAGACCATGTCCCAACTGAAGGAGGCCATTGGCTAAAATTTTTACATCATCTAACATAGCAAATCTTGATATTGGCTCTGAAGATATAGTATCAAGTGACGAATTGTCTTGGTCAATTCTTGAAGAAATAACTACAGGAACAATAAAAAGAATGATCTTAATCATGTACATTTTTATCCTAATTTAATTTCAAGCGATTTCAAACTTTTTTTCTTCTGGAAGCAGACCTAGACTTCTTAAGTCTACATATACACCACTATTTGCCACATGAAATGTGAGATTGGCAGGTAAATATAGTTAATAATTAAGCTTTGTTAACTTGTACGAATGTGACCTTCTTCCACATTGACTTAGATCAATGCCAAATGAAATTGAAGAAATGAGTAACTAACTTAATAGGTAATTTGAAATTGTTGTATTTAGCTATATTATAAGCTATACTTTCAGTGTTATGATATCTACCTGTTAAAAGCTTAATTTTTTATGGTTTTAAAAGAGATTTATAAATCAAAAACAAACTTTTGATGTGTAAATTCATTATTAAAGTTGAGGAAAAATTAATGAATTAAGTATTCATTTCTCAAACTGTATTTTAGGTCTTAGGAAACAGTGACCCATTCCCCAGAATGCCTTCTTTCTGAAGCTTTTCTCTACTTCAGGTGATATTATGGCTCTCAATACTATATTCTTATGGTACTCTATAAACTAACATATATATTCCTTATTATTTGTCACTATAATTATTTGTTAGTATGTCTTTTTGCATCACATGTGTCTTAACCATCCTTATATATGATCACAAAATCCCATACATGATAAATGTCATTACAGACATTTCACCCCCTTTCTCCATTATGTTTTGTCCTTATTTCTAGGCTCTTTTCCACATGCCCACTGAAGAAACAATAGATATTTGATTTTCAAAGATCGAACTAGAATTAAATCTTAAATACTTTCAATGTCTGAAACCATTTGCCCATCAGAAGTTTTTCTGAAGTTTGTGAGCTTAGTAACAATTTTGATAATAAAAATTTAACAAAAAAATATTAACAATATTTCTAAAAATAAATGTTCCATTGGGCTTCTTAGTGTTAAAAGGAAAAATACTAAATACTTAAATATGTGATTATACTTAGTGTTTATATTAAGAACTTTGATAGAAAATAGCAGATCCTTGAAAACTGCCTAATCTGGACATATATTAATATGGCGAAATTGTTAAGAGTGTGGGTTCTGAAGTCAGACTATGGTCTGGGTCCAAAAGCTAGCTCTAGATATCGGCCCTTGGACAAGTTACTTAATCTCCTCATACCTTAGTCTCCTCATCTGTAAAGCTGGGGTAATTATAGTACATAATTCATAGGGTTATGAGAATTAAAAAAAATAATACATGTAGAGCACTGACAACAGTGTCTGGCAAATAGGAAGTACTCAATGTGTTAGTTTTTATACCACACGAAACTAACCTGTGTACCTGTGTATAATCAACCCTACCTAAAAGAAATTTTTTATGAAATTAATAGCTTTTAAACAAAGGGAAAAACTTTGACATAACAAATTTTAGTGTAAACTATAAATTGTCAAGCAAAATTTAATAAAGTAAACCGCTTCCAAATTTCTATTCTTTGAAATGCTTCTTCCTGGTATAAAATGGAGGCCCATACTTTTGATGATTTAGGATTAGGGCTTTGATTTATAGTTGCAGCAGAGGTAGTATACCATAGTGGTTAAGGGCATGTTTCTGGAGCAGGTGTGCCTGAATTGGCACCCTGGCTTTGCTCTTCTTCATCTCTGTGACCCTTGATCTGATTTCTTAGCTTCTCTGTACCTCTGTTTTCTCATCTGTCCAGTGAAGATAACACTACAGGGTTGTGTAAAGATTAAAAGTTTAACATTTTCAAAGCACTTAGAACATTACCTGGTATATAGTAAGCATACTTGGTGTATAGTAACATTACCTGGTATATAGTAAGCAATATTACAATCAATGCATTTACAACCATACTATAGTATTTTACTGGTAAAAATTATCCAATCCCATATCAAGATCATGTAAATTGGGAAATTTTGCTAGAATCTAGGTTTTCTAAGTTTTGATCTCTTAGACCTTGGTAAGGAATTATGTCTTTTGATTAGCATGTGTATACTTTTTATTAAGTATCTAATACAGAACCACATAAATATTTGTAGCAGAAACAAAGAATATAAGTAAATAAAAATGCATAAATACTTCCACTAGTGAAGAAAAAACCAAAAAATTTCCTTGTTCTCCATTTTTATCTTACCGTTTGCACTGGTACATGTTATGGAATTTAAAAGTATATGTTGAATTAGAGGAGAAATTTAAATTTTCTCCTTTTTATTTAAAGAAAAAGTTGGAATTGTAATTATTGGTCATGAAGGCCATATTTCAAAACTTCTCTTAACTAAGATGTCAGTTTTTGTGGCTTAAAACTATTAATCCTAATATGTCATCCACCTGCTAGTTGAGGGAGACTATAGATGGGCCAACTTTTCTCCCCTATTGCACCATAAACTGTTTATTGGCAAGATCTGTATCTGGTTTTAATTTATATCCTTTATAGCACTTTAGTACAATGCCTTCCACCCTGTAGAAACAATAAATATTTATTGAATGAATAAGAGAAGGATAAAGTCATAACATAGGAGTTTTCCAAGCACAAAACTTACATAAAGTAAATGCTTCACCCCCTTTTTGATATGGCAGGTTTGTTTTAGAGAGTGCATGGAAATAACTGGACACTAGTACCAAAGAGAGGCCATGTGAAGGAATTTCCTTCCATATTTGATTCTGTACTAAGATAGTAACACTTTTTTGCATAATTTATGCAATTCCTCACATGTAACACTGATAGATTAGAGGCAATGGATACATATTCTTGGTTTATAGTGTATTGTCTCTGAGTATAAATATCTGAATAAATTTTTCTTACAGTAATTTGAACTACATTATTGATTATAATTTAAGTAAGTAATTCACCTAATTACAAGCTGTAGAGGTGCTTCAACATGGGAAATGCAATAAGAGTAATAATTTCATAAATGATTTTATGTCTGCCTTCTAATGCCTCCTGAGTACACATTGCTATAGGCACAATCTAATCTTTGCTTGAACTTGTGCCAATTTAAATAGAACCCTGGTTTACACAGTAATCCTAACATTTTGGGATGCCGAGGCAGGAGGATTGTTTGAGGCCAGGAGTTTGGGACTAGCTTGGGCAACATAGCAAGACCCCCATCTCTTAAAGAAAAAAAAATAGCTGAGCATGGTGTTGTGCACCTGTAGTCCATTTTCTCTGGAGACTGAGGCAGGAGGATTGCTTGAGCCCAGGAGTTTGAGGTTACAGTGAGCTATTGATGATGCCACTGCATTCTAAACCAGGCAACAGAGTGAGACCCTGTTTAAAAAAAGAAAAGAAAGAAAAAGAAAAGAACCCTGGTCAAATATAATCAGTAATGTTATAAAAATTAAAACATTTATGCCAAAGAAAATAAGAATCTTATAAACAAACTTAGGTCCTAATTTAAGGATTTCTAGTTTCTAGGAACCAATATTCAAAATTTCTTAGCTACATAGAATTTTAGGATATTTAAGAGCTTAAATTATTTAAATTCGAAGCAAAGCAAAGTCCTTTATCCTTCACCAGGTTGTGCAATATGACTTTCAAATAAAACAAAAGGTATTTTTGGCTCTTTTGTACATAGTATCTCTTTAATTTCTTTCTTTTTAGCTATGATAATTTGTTTTTTAATTAATATATTTGACAGATTCTGAAAGTAGTTGAGGAAAACACATTTATAAATAGAAATGTTTATATTAATTAAAATAAAGAATAATGCCAAATAATATATTAGCTCCTCTTTACTCCCTTTGTCCAAAACAGTACTATCCAATGCAAATATAGTATGAGCCATATATGTAATTTAAAAATTTTAGTAGCCACATTAAAAAAACTAAAAAGCAGGTGAAATCAATTTTAATAGTATATTTTATTTAATGTATAAAAATTATTTCAATATGTGATCAATATGAAAGTATTAATTAGGGGTTTTAGTTATCCTAAGTCTGTAAAATCCGATGTATATTTTATGCTTCCAGAACATCTCAGTTAGAACCAGTCACATATCAAGTTCTCAACAGTCTGACTGGACTATCTTATTGGCCAGCATAGATCTAGAAGTTGAGGAAGCTTTGAAGGAATCATTTTGTCTATCTTACTTTTCTGTGTGTTTTCACTATTAATATGTGTTAAGTTTTTTTAATGTTGGAAGTACTTATTGTGAAAACTCAGATATTTCAAAAACCTATAAAAAATAAAAATCTTGACTCAGATCCATTGATATATAAGTCATTCAAGATCTTAATATTTTAAAATGTATTTTCATATGAGTGCCTGTAGATTTACCATATCTTTTTTAATGGCTCTATGATCCTCTGTTATATGGATGTCCCTATTAATGATCATTTAAGTTATTTCCAGTTTTCTAATTATAAACAATATTCATAGAAAATATTTTTATATATGTGTATATTTTCATATACATTCATAGATGTTGACTTTTAAATTATGATTGCTTTTGTTAGATTGTCCTTCAAAAAGGTTGTACCAATTTACATCCCTGCCAGAAGTGTATGAGAATTTCTCTTTTCCCATATACTTTTACCAGTGCTTTTAATGAAACGGGTGAAAAATACTGAAAAATCTAACAGGCAAATACATACCTAGTTTGTTTTCCTGGCCATCTATGTTGCTTTCTTTGTGAATTTCCTGGGCATGTATGTAATTCTCCCTAATTCCCCCCCACCCTCTGCCTTTTAAAGTTTGTCTCTTTCTGACTAATTTTAGGAATTATTTACGTGTTATGGATACTAAATCTTTGTCACATATAAGTGACAAACAGCATCTTTCCATTTTTTTCATTTTTCTTCTTCCTGTGTTTATGGTATCACTTGCTATGTAGAAGATTTAAATTTTATATCTTTTATGATTTGTAGTTTATGCTAAGAAATGCCTTCCTTACCTATAAAATCTGGTCTCCTTAAAGTTCTTCTAGTACTTTTGTGGTTTTATTTTTATTATTTAAGCCTTTGATTAATCTGCAATTTATTTTGATAAAGAAATGAAATATGAATTCATTTTTTCCCCTAATCAACTATCTATGTTTACCTTCTTGGTGATTTGAAATTTCTTTTAAGGAGTGTTTTAAATACAAAGTAAAGACTTACTAGGTTTATTTGGGAATTTATTAGTAGGGTGAGTAGTTGAATGGAAAAGAATCTGGATTCACTTGCATGCTTTTCATCTTCAGAGATGTCGAATTTAAAATTATATTGCCCTTCTACCTGTAAAATTAATACAAAAAATAAATTAATAAAAATACAATTGTATTGCCTATATTGAAAATCAAACATAGTTTATAGATAATGTTCAGTCAATTCCCATTTAACCTGGAATCTAAATACTTAGAAGTGTGAGGTAACTAAATTTTTGTGTGCATTCAGCACTGTTCATTATTTATTTGGTAAATATGATGCACTGTTTAGGCCCTGAGAATATAGCAGTTAAATGGAGGGACAAGGTCCTTGCCCTGATGGAGTTTGGGCATTGCTAGAGGAGATATAAAAATAAAAAGTAATACATAAATGAACAAGATATTTACAGATTGTGTAAGAATTGTGAATGAAGTAACAAAGCAATGTGGCGGGGGCTAGGTAAAGGTGAGGCTTTCTTACATTTGAAAGATGGGAATGGACCAGGCATGTCCATGCCCACAAAGCAAAGATAGTAGTAATCCTACTGTAGAGATTTGGGAGCAGGGGGTGGGGAAGCATAATGTAGTTTTTGCATTTCCATGTGTTTCGTATGTCTGTCTTACTTGAAAAATTCTCATTGAGATTTGTGGGCAGATTCTTTTATCCCAGATCATCCTCTGGGCCCCATTTATTCTGTGTTATTCTGTGTTCACAACAGGTATCATACTACATTATAATTTTTTGCTTGTCTGATTTCTCCTCTAGAACCTGAGTCCTCTGAAGTCAAGGACTTTGTCTTTTATCTCTGTATTCTTAGTATCTAGTATCCTGTGGATATTCAGTAATATTTGTTACAATAAGGAGTTTTACACATAATTAGGACCAATATATTATCATGTGCTTTGGATTCTGTTCTCTTCCACCATCTCAGGAATGTTACATTCTTGTTCTAGTATGTGCAAACTCTGTCTTAACTGAATTCTTTTCATTAGGATTTAATCAAGCTCAAACCTTTTCTATTTTAAAAGACTTTCAATATCTCTATATTCTGTCTCCAATTATTACATTTTTTTCCGTTCACAACCACACTTTTAAGAATTTCACTTTATTTCATTATCTTAATTCCTGCTTACTCCTCAACCTACTTTTATAAACCATTTTCAAACCTGAGATTTTCAGTGACCCCTCATGTTGCTAAATCCCATTGAAATTTTTCAGTTCTTACCACATCTGGCTTCTGAATAGCATTTTGACACTTAACTATTTCTTTCTTGTTATATTTTCTTCCTTTGGTTTTCATGTATTGTACTCTCATGATTTTCCTTCTGCTTCTCTGTGGATGCCTTTTAAGTCTTCTTTGCAGGCTCATCCTCCTTTGTCTGACCATAGAGTCAAGAAATTGGAAATTCCTTAAGATCCCATTCTTGGAATAAAACAGACTACAAATAATTAAATGATATAATTCTGATTCTTCCATAGTTGATGTCCTGGAGTATGATTCTTAGCATGAAAAATGATACATAGATGTAAGATAGAAAAGATTAAGTAAAAATTTTATAGTCCTGAATTTGAACTATCATTATGAACTGAGAATATATTTTATGTTAAAAGTATTTTTACCCTCTTTCTACTTAAGTGGGCTAGAAACAATGACTAGACCACAACGAGTGTTCACACTGTGGTTTGGAAAAACGTTTCTTAGAAAAACAACAGCTCCTTGGAAAAATGACTGATTCCAGGTCTGGGGAGAAAATGTATAAGAGGCTGGAACATCTTGTCATAATAAAAAACAAAAAGCTCTCAAAGACTACTATGACTGAATCAGATGCCAGTTTGAATTGTTTTTTTAATGTTCCAAAGATGGGACAATTTGATCATTCACAGGGATGATAACTGCAGTGTATCGAAATCCATCAAATATGTTTCATCCATGAGTTTACAAATTATGCTTAAAAAAAGATTTAATGGATCTGTTTTAGAGGATTATAGTATACCAATTTATTTTTTTTTAAATTGGCAATAATGGAAAAGAATTAAACATTTATTCCTGCCTCTCATATAGTTGCTGACTGGCAAAGCAAATACTACACAAGGGAAAGCACTTTTCATAGAGATGTTCCAGCTATTAAATAAAAAAGAAATGATAGAATACTACCTTTTGGCAGCATTAATGAATTAATAGGTTTAGGCATTGATCATCATTGTCTACTAATTGTACAGAAAGAAACAACCAAACATTGTCTTCCTGATAAAGGAACACATGGACATCTGTAAGATATGGTTCATGAAGGTTCATGGTTCATGTTTTTTTGTTCAAAAAACAAAAAAAAGAGCACAATATCCTTTATAAAGTGATCTTGCTGAAAAATTTAAACCTAAATATGACCAAGGCTCTAGATCCAACTCTCAATTTACAAAAAACACAGAAGAATATCTTAAATGATACTACAGGGATACAATCAGTAAAATCTAAACTCTGGAAAAATCTACACAAAAACAGTCCCGTTTCTTCAACAAATAAATTGCAAGGATAGAAAAGATGGGGATCTTACAGATAAAAAGACTTCTCTGCAAACAGCTAAGTACCTATCTTTTCCTCCCATAGCTTCTACATACCTCTCTTGTAACACTAAATTGTTTTGAAATGATCTGGTTATAGGCACTTCTGCCTCATTAGACTATGCACAATGCCTGGTATTTGTTGAAGAATCAGTAAATATTTCCTGTACAAATTTTATTTGATGACTACGGTGGTTAGTCAGTCATAGTCATCTTTGATCTTAGGTTCTTCTGATTAGCAAACTGACCAATCATAACAATTCCATATTTGCCTTTTATACTTTTTGACTATTTTGAGTACAACTAACTCTTCTCCATTTCTGTAGTATTTCCAAAGTATATGCTTATTGTCAAAGACACTCCCATCCTCCACCATAAAAATTACTTTATTACTTTTTCTAATTGTAAAGATCGTATATTTTCACTGTAAAAATTCAAATAAAATAAAGAAGTATAAAAAAAGAAAATAAAGCCATTACTATTAACTAAAAAAAGAAACTCACGCCATCATTATTTTTCAGAAATACAATTGTATTCATTCTTTCTTTCTCTCTTCCTCTTCCCACCCACCCCCAGGCCCACACACAGAGCTTTCTATAAATAGGGTAATGCTACTGTAGATTCAGCTCTAGAACCAGCTTCCCATATACCCCATTCAATATGCTGGATTTCTTTTTCCACATCAATAAATAGTACTATACATTGTCAGTTTGGGGACATACTTATTTATGTACTTTAATTTAATTAACCAATCCAGTCCTGGTGTGCATTATGTTTCTTTATAGTTATTTGTAATTATTCTCTATTATAAAAAATGTTGTAATGAATTACTTTGAACACAACCATTTGCACATGTGTGCAGTTTTCTCCTCAGTGAGTTTGTTGGGGCAAAGTGTGTGTTCATTTGAAATTTCTGTATTGCTCTACCACTCACCAGAAAATTGAGGTCTTATTTTCATTGCCCTGGCAGTTGATTAGCAAGGTTTCATTTTACTTGAAATCTTGTTCATCAGCTCTAAGCATTAGTTTTCAGGTAAAGTAACTCTCATTCTTTTTTTTTTTTAGCCCTTTGATTTGGTGTCTTTTCTTGAATTATTTCTCTTCTCTGTGTTGGCAGCAAAGAGTATTAAACTTTGTGCAAGATGCAAGATCATAAACTGGAAAAAGGTCAAATAACTTGAGAGTAGAATGTGATTGTCCCATAGTAACTACTGTATCTAACTCTGTTATGCCCACCATATTGTAATATGTTTTTGAACCATAATATGGAAATTGTACCTCTTAAATCTGTGATCACATTTATACAAAAGCCACATTTATAAATGCCATCCTATTTATATCTGCTTGGAGGAACTAAGATAATATTAGTTTTTTTTAACTTCTTAATATTTCAGTCCATACTCAAAGCTTTATTTCTCAGAAGCCTCTTGTAGAGGAAAGATAATGAGTTTTGAAGTCTTATTGACTGGTGCTCTGATTTCAGCTTTGTCACTTAGTTGTATGTGAAAATCACTTAACTTTCTGGGTCTCAATTTATCTGTGGAATTGGGATATATCTGATAGCCATGTATTTGAATGATTGCTCTAAGAATCAAGTAAAACACTTTATGTGAAAATACTTAGCACAGTGGCTAGCCAATATTAATAATTCAGTATTTGTTCGCCTTTCTTTTGAGGTATTTAGTGAGTGAGACATTGTGTTTTTAGATATATATGTACTATCATTTATACTGTTGTTTTCACAGAAATCTTCTGTACATATACCCTCAGAGTCTTAATTTTGCCAATCGTCAGGGTTCTGCCAGAAACATAACAGTGAAAGTCCAGTTTATGTACGGAGAAGATCCAAGCAATGCCATGCCGGTAAGAAATGTTCCTTACTTCCCCTATTCTTCATATATGGTTTAAATAGACTTTTTTTTTTTAAAACCACATTTCTAACTGCATCACTTCCTATATAGATAGTAATGAGTTAACTTAAAGTCTGAATTTGTATTGAGGGCTTGGTATATGCTAGGCAACTCTCAGAGATACAAAGATGAATAAAACTTGTAATCTAGATGATATAAAACAAATACATATACATCTAAAATAGTGACTTTCAAAAGAGAGTCAGGTCAGTATCACTTAGAAACTCCATCAAAGTGCAGATATGTTTTCCCTACTTTTGGCGTCTGTGATTCTGATTCTCCTCAACCCCTTTAGAATGTAAGGCCAGATAGGGAGGTGGGAGTTGATGAGTGTTATATGAGGTTGTATTATACTTTGAAAATGCTTGCCACATGATTTCAGTATGTGTGGCTCTTCCCATCTTGGATGAGAAACTCTGGCATTAATTCTCAATCTTGGCTGCACATTAGATTAACCTGGGAAGCTTTTAAAAATACCAGTGCCCAGGCTGAATCTCATTTGAATTAAATCATCATCTCTGGGGATCAGAACTATATATCAATATTTTTAAATTTCACCAAGGGATTACATTTTGCAGCCAATCTTGTGTTGTTGTTTTTTTTTGTTTTTTTTTTTTTTAAGACAGAGTCTCGCTCTGTTGCCTAGGCTAGAGTGCCAGGACATCATCATAGCTCACAGCAACCTCAAATTCCTAGGCTCACGCTATCCTCCTGCCTCAGCCTCCCAAGTAGCTGGGACTACAGGCGCATGCCACCATGCCCAGCTAATTTTTTCTATTTTTAGTTGCCTGGCTAATTTTCTTTTTTCTTCTATTTTTAGTAGAGGTAGGGTCTTGCTCTTGCTTAGGCTGGTCTCGAACTCCTGACCTCAAGCAATCCTCCCACCTCGGCCTCTCAGAGTGCTAGGATTACAGGCATGAGGCACCACACCCAGCTCATAGCCAGTGTTGAGAACCAGGATATGTGCTAATTATTAAAAGATTGGTATAGGGATTCAAAGGAATAGTATTCAGAGGTAGGAGACAATGACTTACTGAGGTAACAAGTAAGCATCACATGGAAGAGGTACTTTTGTGCTGAAACCAAAGGTCATTAAAGTGTTAATGGCAGTGGATCTGGCAAGTGGGGGAAGGAGAGCAATTCAAGTTGGGTAATGTCCATGAATAGTGTTGAGTTGCCAGTGAGCCAGGGCTATGGAAGATAAATCAGAAATAGTAGATTCAGGCCAGACTGGAGAGATTCTTTACTGCCCAAATTGTCATTTAGGATCTGTGGAACGCTAATAAATGCAAGTTCCGTGACAGTAGATTTTTGTCTCAACTAAAGTTGGTAACGTATCAACTATCACTGTAAATGTTCAACCTTTGAGAACCCTAGTGGAATGAAATGAGCTAAGAATAGGTGCATTGTTAACAGTCTTATTTTATCCTTCCATATCCATCTTTTAATAAAGTTCATCTAATGATCTACTTACTAGGAAAGATATTAATATATTTCTTTTCCCTTATTGCCTCAGTTTCATCAACATTTGTAGATCTTGACAACAGTGAGCACAAATTATTCATCTTTGTATTCTCCTATGGCGGCTATTTCAGATGTTTGCATGTAATACATGCTGAATAGGTGTAGAATTTATTTTTGAGGTCTGGCATTAGCATTTTATGCTCTTTACTATTGCTTCATTTCTGCTGAAGGAATGAGTCTATTATCATAGTTGATGAAACAATACTAGATTATGAAAATATATGCTTAGTCAGCCTGTATGTGAATTTCCATATGAGTTTGAGCTTTTGACAAATGTAGTATACACAAAACCTGTTTTTATTGTTTGCCTAACAAACTCTTCCTTATCTTAGCATATTCATGGCCCCTTCTACAGAGCCCCAGCTGTACCCAGCCTATACTGGCAGACCACCCCCTCTTTGGTGTTACCATAACATCTTCTCACTTCTTTCATGAGCCTTATCACTTTATGATTATATGTTTATTTCTTCATCTCACCTATAGTAGACTGTGAGCTCCTTGAGGGCAAGGACTATGTCTTACTCATCTTGATGCCTATCACAGTGCTTGGTACATAATTGATGCTCAATGCATGTTGCTGAATGATTAAAAATATATATCAAATGATCAAAAGGGAACTTTCCATTTTATATCATTCATGTTATGAAAGTAAACAAGTTATTTTATGAAAAGTGACAGCTTCTCAGAGGGGAATAAAAGGTACTACATTTGTTTCACTGTGTATTAGTTACGAAAATAATATTTTTATGTTTATGTGAGTGGCTGGTTTGAAAGAGTATATAAGTATGGACATACTGTGTTTGCTTATGTTTTGAAAAATAAGGACTATTTATGCTTATGTTTTTAAAAATAAAGATTTTAAAAGGGCCAAAGATAATTTTTTGATCGTATAATGTTGATATAAAAAATATAAACTTTATAATTCTGGTACTGGAACAACATTTTGTGAAAACATACTAAGGTATTGGCAATTTGATGAGATACTACTTATACAGGAAAATCATAATTATTATACTTTTATATACCCTTAAAATAAAAGAACCTGCTTGAAATGTTGCAAAAAGGAACAGAAATACCTGCTAATATGCCCTTTGAATTAAGGATGATGCCTATTAATCCATTTATAAAAGGAAGAAACCTTGAGATGTTTTACTGGCTGTGTTGATAGAAATGCACTGACATATCCACTTACTTAGTCATGTATATGTAAAGATGGCTAGCCAGACTTAAGCATTTAATTTATGGCTACATATATTGCAAATCCAACTGTCTCACATAGGAATTAGAACTATGACCTTGACATCATTAAGCCATTTATCTAATCAGCTGCCCTAATTAACCACAGTATTCCTGTTAGAATTAAAGAGGCAGATACACAAGGCTAAATTATTTTATCTTTAAACTTTCTCCAAAAATAGTATCATATTTTTTTTATGTGGTGGAGTTTTTAAAAAAGACATGTATATAAAAATTTAAGAATGGAGCTCCTCCTCCATTGTACAGTAGCTTGCAGGTACACTAGCAAAGGGATCATAGTTTGAGCTAAAATAGGATTTTTCATATAATTTATAAATAATTTACATTTGACTTTCAGAATTACTCTGCTATTTTAGTGAAGAAGCCACCAATTTGTGTAGTAGATGTATGCCACCATTCTAAGATCATATTTCTTATGTAAATTCCAAATTATGTACTATATCTAGTTTAAAAATGAATTCTTCACCATCTTTAAGAAAAAGGAAAGAAATGTACCTTATTGCCCCGTAGATATAATTGGTAGAAAATTTTTGAATGTTTGAATGTTAGATGGGTCTACCGTTGAGATTTATAGTTAAGCAATTGAACTTTTTAATAAACGTCATTAGGCACATTACTCTTCATTGGGCTGATTTTGCCCATTTTTCTCAAATAGTTATTAAATCAGACAAATTCTTACATAGATATGAAACATCCAGCATTTATTACAACAAAGTTTCAACATGCTGTTATTTGTTTCAGGTAATCTTTGGTAAATCTAGCTGTTCAGAATTTTCAAAGGAAGCGTATACAGCCGTAGTATATCATAACAGGTACTGAATTCAAATATTTCTTTCAAAGTTACTCACTTCTCAGTGGCATTGTTAGCACCCACATTAGTGTGTTTACCAAATACTTTGCTGCACTGAATGTGCCAAATTCAAGGCTGACATCAAAATTATAATTTTCAATCTGTAGATGCACAGCCGTTCTCCATAGACATCTCAAATATGAGACTTTGTACACAAAACATCTTTTCTATCAAATTCTCTGATCCTTTCATTTTTATTATACTGTTATTGATTATCATTGTGGTCTCTTGTCCTTTGGTCTTTCCCAGTTGTTTTCCCCTGGTACTTTGTAGTTTACTTAACTCTTTACTAAGCTCAAACACAGTAGTCAGTTAAATTAGTGGTGTTCTCAACATCCAATAACCTTTTAATTTAGTGACTTTCTATTTTACTTCCTTGGGAAATTGCTAACTTTGGATAACGTTTGATTTCTGCTTTCTTTTGGGGGGATTATTGAATGCCGTTGGAGAAAATCGCAAAATTGTACCAATTAGGACTATTACAAATTGATGTTATTGTATTGTATGCTGGGGCTACAGTAATTCATTTTATTTTATCTTCTTTTGGCCCCACTGCTCTGTTGTAATCTTATTATCATCATTTTTTTAATCTTCTCTCTCATTTAACACTAGCTTCTACTTCTTTTCTGTGTGCTTTACTCTCAGCATTCCTTTTATTAAGTTTATTAATTAGACCATCCAACTTGAGACCTATCAACTTCCCTACTCTTCACCTGAAATTATCTCCATGCTGTTCTGCCTTTCCTTCCGTTTCAAAGGGAGTAATGGCTCACTCCCTGCTCAGTGTAAATCTTTTCACCTCTGCTCCCACACAGTCCTATCCAGCCTCTTCCAGAATATGAGTTAGTTATCCCTTCTCTTGCATCATCAGTCTCCTGCTTCATTGCCTCCATCTCTTACTCTCAAAAGAAGCTTATGTTTCCCAGACTTAAAGAAAAAATACAAAAGTCTTTGCTCACTGCTGTTGTATGGTATGTATTTTCCTTGTCCTCATTAAAACTTTCTTCTTTCTCACCTTAATTTTATGGCCCTATCTTGACTTTCTTCTACACCTTTGAACACTCTTTGTGTGTGTGTGTAGCAATTATTCTCTTTCTCGTAAGTGTAGGCATTCCACACAAAGCACTAAAGCTTTGCCCTTAACCCTCTTTCGCTACATATTCTCTTCGTAAATAATCTTTTGTATATCTCTCGGAGTTACAGTCAATTAAAAATTCTGCTACTTTAATGTTTATGTGGATTGTTCCCAACTCTTTATTTTCAGTCATAACCTTCCTTCTGAGGTACAGATAAGTATTTTCAGTGGCCTATTGGATATATTCATCTGGGTGCCCTGCTGCCTTTTCAATTTCCATGTAGCTAATCCTGACTCCTTTCCTTACCCTATCTCTGTCTGACTCTTCATTTTTATTTATGGGACCACCATTTTTCCATTGCTCTGGCTCAAAATTTAAGACATCTTCGCCTTCCCTCTCCTGTTCTAATACCCAATCAGCTATTAAATATTGATTTTCTTTCTGCTTCATTATCAAATATGCCCTGTGCTTTCCTATTTCTGGGCCGTTCTTGGATGTTTTTTTCTATTATAATACCAGTTCTTTCTGTTTAACTCCTACTCATTCTTTAAGGCCGATGTCAAATGTCACCTTCTATGTCATAATTTCCCAATCTCAAACTTGAAGTAATCTGTTCAGCTCTGTTCTTAAAGCACTTAACTCTATATGCTTTATACCAGGGGTTGGCAAACATTTTCTGCAAAGGACTGGATGGAATATATTTCAGGCCTGCGGTTATATGGCCTCTCTTGCAGTCACTTAACTCTGCCTGGTAGTGCAGAGGTGTGGCTGTGTTCCAATAAAACTTCATTTATGGACATTGAAATTTGAATTTCATAAAATTTTCACATCATGAAATATTTTTATTCTTTGAATTTTTTCCCTAACCATTTAAAAATGTAAAAGCCACTTTAGTTTGCAGGCTGTCCAAAACCAGCCAATGGACTGGATTTGGCCTGTGGGTCATAGTTTGCCAACCCTTGTTTTATAGCATAGCTATTGATATATGTGTGTCTTTATATTCCTACTATACTTTTTAAGAGTAATTGGTTTTTTATATTCTTTAAAGCTACCACAAAAGTAACACAATGTTTAGCCTTAAGGTGGGGAATTAAATCTACTGGTTGAATGAATAACCCTCTTAGAAATTTAATTTTTCACAAAATCCTCCACATAATGTGATTTCAGGACAGCTATGAACTTAAACACTCAATACCAGGAAATATATTGATAAAGAAGTAGTTTCTAAAATTATCCCAGCTTTTGGCTAGGTCTTTATTTTTGTTGCTGTCAGCATTCATAGAATTAAAATGATGGTACTGTCTGACATTGCTAGTAAATTAAACTTTCTCATAATTCAGTGATGATTGGTGGGATTAGTTATAAGATGCATAGCATCTTTTTTTTTTCCATCAAAGTCATCAAGTTCTAAGCTGTATTAGCTATCTTTCTTGTTGTTATTATTAAAAGCCTAGTTTCACTTAGTATTTCTGTGGTCAAATCTACACCTGTTAGTATTTTTGAGACTTACTGGAAGTGGAAGGATATTTTACTTACTAGTGTCTAAGAAAAAAACCCTAATTGGTAGGATAGCCGTCACTTTAGAGATAGTTGGAGCCATATGGTTTGATTACAGTTTTGTTGAATATAATTCTGAGAGATACTAACTGAATATAGAAGATGGGGATGATAAGTCTATATCAGGATTAATAACCATGCTTTTCTATAAAAATGCCCCTTGGGTCTACTCTCAGTGAGTATTGAGAAGTACTGTTGGTTTGATCAAATATGATATTTGTTACATTCTCCTAGTATCTTCTGGGAGTGCTTCCAAACTGTGGGACAAATGCAATTTGTGAACATTCCCTGGTCTCATCTCTCTTTCTTTCTTTTCTTTCTTTCTTTCTTTCTTTTCTTTTTTCTTTTTTTTTTTTGTTTAGCAGTCAGTCAATACTAGTCCATAGTTTGGGTAACATTTTTTATTTCTTTAACAATGAGATGATTGATGTAAGACATTTCATAAAAAGCCCAACTTGATAAGAAGTTGTTTAAAGACAGCTTTTTCCTTTTTTACAAAGGGATGATACAAATTTGTCTTAAAATGAAACTGTACTCCTATAAAGAATGTTTTTCTATAGTTATCATTCTAAAATATACACTTATAAAACTCATTATTTTTTCTATGTAATGTGTGTCAGAATTGGCTTATAAATATGGAAAGCCCTACCCTAGTCTCTTCTTTTATACAGTTTCCAATCTACTGAAGAATTCAGTATCAAGATGGTGAATGAATTTTCAAATAGAAGGATTACTCAGCCCATTAATAAAAATAGAATGAGAAATTTCAAAAACAGTAGCAGCTCCCTCATTTGGAAATAGGATTTAGTTATTTAGAGATTGGGAATAAAAAAAATATATTTTAGACCAGAAGAAAAATTAAGCATGAATCCTAAAATTAATTTTAAAACTGTTCAAATATACAAATGCACTTATTTATTTTGAGCTAATTACTGACTCCTTTTTTTTTTTTTATATGAAGGTCTCCTGATTTTCATGAAGAAATCAAGGTTAAACTCCCTGCTACTTTAACTGACCATCATCACTTGCTTTTTACTTTTTATCATGTTAGTTGTCAACAGAAGCAAAATACTCCTCTTGAAACCCCAGTTGGATATACAGTAAGTCATTTTTGCTAAACATTTAGCTCTTTGATGTTTAAAATAATTATTTAAAAATTAATATTTAAGATATAGTTGATGTTTCTTATTATTTGAATATTCCCTGATTCCCCATAGTTACAAAGTTGTATTAGGTAGGAAGAATCATCATAACAAGAAAATTCTCATTAATGTAATTAACTAGTATAATTAATTAACTAACACGTGTAAATGCTTAGGTATTGGTCCTGATTATCTAGTGTTTACTCAATAGTATAAATATAATAGATTTAAGGTTTCTTCAGAAGAGAATGATTTGAATGAAATGTGAAAAGAGACTCTTAGAAAAGAAACTAAAACCCTTGAGTAGTTTTCAAAGATTATTATGAGTGACTTGCAAAGGTAAACTTAAGATGAAGGACATCATAATGTGCTATCACACAATTTTGTCAGAAAAATCATGCTTTCACCCAAAACAGAAAAATCAACGTTTGATCCACTATTTTTGTCTCTTGTGGTTTATGACATGAATTTTGCTAACTGTAAGAAAATAAATTTAAATTCATAATTTTTAGTTTTGATTTTAGCATTCATATCTAATCAAATCTATCTTTCATTGTTTACATTGAAACTGTTATCTCAGTTTTAAAATTGATTCACTTTGTGGCCTTTTTCTAAGACCAACTTTCCTTTAAAGGACCCCCTATAGACTTAAATATTGCAGGGTTAGTAATAAGAATGTTTTGGGGATGTCCTTGTTAATAAAATATTATCAGAGAAACTTCTCTTTAGAATTATGAAGGCTGGTTATTATTACTTATATAATTAAATCCCTTAGTGTTTGGTGATGAGTTAAATTTGGCTTATACCAAGTTCTTAAAATAGGCTTTCCAAGTAATTATTTTCATAACAAACATAATTTAAATTAAAATTCTTTTCTTTTCATTTAAAAGTGGATACCAATGCTTCAGAATGGACGATTGAAGACTGGCCAGTTTTGCCTACCAGTCTCACTGGAAAAACCACCACAGGCTTATTCTGTACTGTCTCCCGAGGTCAGTATTTACCATGTTATAATTCTCCAGATTGAATGAATTGGGTTTTTCATTATAAAGATGTTTTTAGCAAAGAAAACCTCCCTATTTCTTCTGTCTGTAAGTGTGTAGATAATGAAGTAAAAGTTATTCTTCCATGATGATTTAAATTCCCTTGTGTAAAACTTAGAAGCTTTTATTATTTTTTTTACCTAAATATGTATATTCATTTTAAAACCAAAATAATATGTGAAATGTAAACTCAAAAGATCAATTTGGAGAATTTTCAGATTTTAACATAAGAAGCTTCTTTAAATAAATGAATGTTGGCCGGGCGCGATGGCTCACGCCTGTAATCCTAGCACTCTGGGAGGCCGAGGTGGGCGGATCGTTTGAGCTCAGGAGTTCGAGACCAGCCTGAGCAACAGCGAGACCCCACCTCTACTAAAAATAGAAAGAAATTATATGGACAGCTAAATATATATATAGAAAAAATTAGCCGGGCATGGTGGCGCATGCCTGTAGTCCCAGCTACTCGGGAGGCTGAGACAGGAGGATCGCTTGAGCTCAGGAGTTTGAGGTTGCTGTGAGCTAGGCTGACGCCACGGCACTCACTCTAGCCTGGGCAACAGAGTGAGACTCTGTCTCAAAAAAAAAATAAATAAATAAATAAATAAATAAATGTTTCTTTCTTTTAGTAGACTATTAATATTTCACTAAAAGACTGGAGGAAGAAAAATAGATTTAAATTAATTTTTTAGAATACTTTCATAATTGATTATGTAAGTGAAAACAACGTAGCTATAAACATGCATACAAAAAATATTACCAGCTTTGATGATTACATATGTGATTTGAAAGACTTATAACAAAAACATTGGAAAATTTTCAATCAAGAATCAACAGCTACTGTTCACAAACCAAAAGACCTCTTGAGAGAACTATTACATGATAATTACCAATGTTGCTTAACAATTTTGACTATAACTCCTTATAAACATTAATCTGAAATATGTCTTGTGAATATTCTCCTGGTGGCATTTGTTTTCAGAATCAACTACAAAAGTATTCACAAATAAATTTGTATTATTTTTATTTTTTAAAAAAGCAATTCAAAGCTGTTGCTCTGACCTCATTTCTCACCATTCTCTGTCACTCACTTTTCACTAGTCACATAGTATAGAGCCTTCACTGTTCCTAAAACATGAAGAGTGCATTCTTGGGCCCTTTGTACTTCCCTCTGCTAGCAATGCTGTATCACAAGGCCTGCTTCTTTCTTTCACTTAGTCACTCAAATAGCACCTCTCCAGAGAAGTCCTCCATGATTATTCTATCTTAAGTAGCAGCCTCCACCACTTTATCTCTTTATTTTGCTTTATTTTCCTGATATCATTTATCACTGACAATATATTTAATATTTCTTTGTTTATTAATATTCATTCTCCTTATAGTATAAGCTCCATAAGGGTAGGAGGACTTTTTCTTGTTCATTGCTCTATCTAGAAGTTATTATAGAATAGGCCTAGGCACATCATAAGCACTCAATAAATTTGTATTAAATGAACAAATAAAGACAGTAGGAAAGAAATATGACTCCTCTCCCCCTACATCTTTCATTCAGTTTTCCAGGAACACATCTTTTCAGTGATAGGTTTACATGGCTTTGTTAAAAAAAAGGCGGGGGAGCCTTTTGTCAGACATACATTATATTTCAAAGGAAATGTTTTAGATGAAAGTATACTTTTGTGGAAGTTATAGGATTTGTTTTTACTTAATTGATTTACAAATGCAGGTTCAGCTTTCTAGAGGGAAACAGATGGTTGGTTTTCTTCTAGCTACAATGCTATGTATGTACATATATAAAGAATATGGTGATAATTTGGATTTGACTGTAGCTATATAGCATAGCTGATGGATATGTGAAATAAACCACCTGGTTAAGAGCTAAAACTTTTGTATACAGTTGACCCTTGAACAACATGGGGATTAAAGGCACCAACCCCTGTGCAATTGAAAATGTATAACTTTTAAGTCCTCCAAACTTAGCTACTAATAGCCTACTGACTGGAAGCCTTACCTACAACATAAATAGTCAATTAACACATATTTTGTATGTTATATGTATTATATACTGTATTCTTACAATAAAGTAAACTAGAGAAAAGAAAATCATAAGGAAGAGAAAATATATTTACTATTCATTAAGTAGAAGTGGATCATCATAAAGGTCTTTTTTTTTTAAATTTTTTTTATTTCAACATGTTATGGGGGTACAAATATTTAGGTTACATATATTGCCTTTGCCCTGCCCGAGTCAGAGCTTCAAACATGTCCATCCTCCAGACAGTACGCACCACACCCATTAGGTGTTAATATACCCATCCTCTCCTCCCCCTCCCATCTGCCCGACACCCGATGAATGTTATTACTATATGTGCACTTAAGTGTTGATCAGTTAATACCAATTTGATGGTGAGTACATGTGGTGCTTCATCATAAAGGTCTTGATCCTCATCTTCACATTGAGTAGGCTGAGAAGGAGGAAGAAGAGGAGTGGTTGTTCTTACTGTCTCAAGGGTGGCAGAAGTGGAAGAGGTAGAGGAGGCTGAAGGGGAGGCAGGAAATGCAGGCTCATTTCAGTATAACTTTACAGAAATATGTCATAATTTCTGTCTGACTTTTTTTTTTTCTTTTTCATTTCTCTAAAAATGTTTCTGTATAATACCCATCCTTCTTCCACTGTTTGCATTAGTTCCAGTGCCCTTATCATAGAAGGGTCCATGCTGTAAAAGAAGTCAAAAGCAGTCTTGAATAATTGGAGCTCAGATTGGCTACCATCAATTTGGTTTCCTGCACTGCTTCTTCTGTGTTTACTTCATCATCTGGCACTGGTTCAGAAACACTTACCTCCATTAAGTTGCCTTCCGTTAATTCTTCTGGTGTGGTATCTGTTAGCTCTTGAATTTCTCCAAGATCTTTATCTTAAAACTCTCCACACACACACACGCACACACACGCACACACACACCACCTTTTTGGCCATATCTATAATCTCTTTCATGATTTCCTTGATTGGCTTTGTTGTAAACCCTGTGAAGTCTTACACAACTTCTGGACACAGTTTTCTCCAAAACTTTATTGGTTTGGGCTTGATGGCTTTCACGACTTTTTCTAAAACAACAATGGCATCTTCAATGATGTAATCCTTCCAGACTTTCATGATGTTCTCTCTATCAGAGTTCTCTTCCCTAGCGTTGACAGTCCTTTCCATAGCATACCGTATGTAATGAGCCTTAAAAGTCCTTGTGACCCTCTGATCTAGAGGCTGACTTAGAGATGTTGTGTTCGGGCATATCCCGGAAGGAAATGAAATCACCTTCTTGTGAAGGTATCTGCACTCCCATGTTCCTTGCAACATTATTCACAGTAGCCAAGATACGGAAACAACCTAAGTGTTCATCAACAAATGAATTGATACAAACATTGTGTGTGGGGGTAGTGGAGCGGTATATGGAATATCATTCAGCTTTAAAAAAGGGGAAGATCCTGCCATTTGCCGCAGCATAGATATGGAACCTGGAGGACATTATACTAAGTGAAATAAGTTAGATACAGAAATAAAAATATTGCATTATCTCACTCAACATGAGGACTGTAGTTAACAAAATCATACTCCATTTGGGATTCTTGCTATGAGCAGATTTTACCTGTTCTTGCCACAAAAACAACAGCAAAAAAAGGAGTAACTATGAGATGATGGATATTAATTCATTTCACTCTAGTAACCATTTTACTATCTATATGTATCCCATAACATCATGTTGCATACCTTAAACATATACAATAAAATTTATTTAAAAAATAAAAAACTGTAAAAACAAGAGAATATCATTTGAACCTTAAGAGCTAATTAATGCCTTGCTAGGTTTTGGACTTGTTTGGGACCTGTCATCCCTTCCTTCTTTTTGTTTCTCCCTTTTGGAATGGGAATGTCTATTCTGGTTTTTTTTTTTTTTTGGGTGGGGGGAGAATGTCTATTCTTTGCATGTCCCACCATTATATTGGAAATACATAATGTCTCTGGTTTCATAGGTTCTTAGCTGGACAGAAATTTTGACCTTGTGTTTCACCATATCTGATACAGATGATATTTAGGTGAAACTTTGGACTTTAGAGTTGGTGCTGGAACAAATTAAAACCTTTGGGTCTTTTGGAATGGACTGAATATATTGTGCATGCAAGCGGGGTATAGGGGCAGAATGCTGTGGACCGAATTGTCTCTACTCAAAATTCGTATGTTGAAGTACTAACCCGATGTGATGTTATTTGGAGGTAGGGTCTTTGGGAAGTAATTAGATTTAAATGAGGTCATGAGGGTAGGGCCCTCATGATGGGATTAGTGCTGTTATAAGAAAAAATGCCAGAGAGCTTGACATTCCTCACTGCCCCCAACGAACATGAGGATACAAACAAGGAGGTGACCATCTGCAACCCAGGGAGAGAGCACTCATCAGAAACTAACCATGCTGGCACCTTGATCTTGGATTTCTAGTCTCCAGAATTTTGAGAAAATACATTTCTGTTGTTTAAGCCACCAGGCTATGGTGTTTTGTTATGGCAGCCTACACTCTATGTGCCACAGTTTTGTCATCTGTAAAATAAAGAGAATAATTAATACCTAAAGTAACAGGTGATATGATAATATGAAGAGCTTTTAGAATAGCGCTGGCATAAAAAGTATTATAGAAGCATTTGTTATTATGCCATTGCTATGGCCACTGTTTATTGGAGGTTTTTGTTTTGCTTTGTTTTTTTTTTTTTTTTTTTTGCATGACAGGGTCTCACTTTGTCACCTGGGCTAGTGTACAGTAGTGTCATCGTAGCTTAGTGCATCCTCAAACTCCTGGGCCCAAGCGATTCTCCCACCTCAGCTTCCCAAGTAGCTGGGACAACAGGCACGTGCACACCTGGCTAGTTTTTCTGTTTTTTGTAGAGATGGGGGTCTCACTCTTGCTCAGGCTTTGTTAGAGTATTTTAAGATAGCGGTTCTTACTTTAGCATGTATCAAAATTACCTAGAGAGTGTGTTGTAGCACCAGTTGTTGAACCTTATTTCCAGTTTCTGATGCAGTAGGTCTGGGGCTTGAGTATTTACATTTGTAACAGTTCCTAGATGATTGTTTATGCTGCTGGTTCTAAGACCAAACTTTGAGAACTGTTGTTTTTAAAGAAGTATGTGTGCATATGTTACTAGTATATTTTTCTTTAATCTGAAAATAAGTATTTCGGATTGAAAAAGTTAATACTGTTTCTTGCTTTGATAAGTTTCAACTTATTCCACCACCTTTTTCAAAAAATTGTTTCAAAAACCTTCATTATTTGCTTCAGTAGAGACAGAACTTCTTATCTACTTAGTGTTGGAATATGTAACAGGAAATTGACTTTGCTTGGTTTTCTTTCTTACACAGGATAAAAAGATGGGAAAGAAATCCTTCATATTTTCTGTTTTTTCTTATTTTGTTGTGTCTTTCTACTTTTTTCATTTGTTTCAAGGATATATGTAATTGCTTGTTGAAGCATTTTTTTATGATGACTGCTTTAATATCTTTGTCAGATCTATTTAACATCTGTGTCATCTTAGTATTGGTGCCTGGTGATTGTCTTTTCTCATTTAAAGTGAGAGTTTCCTGGTCTCGGTATGAGACATGACTTTCAATTATATCCTGGACATTATGGGTATTATGTTGTAAGACTGTAGCTCTTATTTAAATATTGTTTTAGCAGTGGGAGAGGGAGGTCCTACTTCCAGGTCGAGATGAAGGTCCACATTACCCACTCTTTCTCCTTTTACTCCCTAGGGTGGGTTGGGTGGGGTGGCTCATTACTGGGTGAGTGTGGGATTTCAGTCTCCTAACAAGGCCTCTGCTGACACCTTCTTGGTTGTGATGGGGAGGGGCACCTTGTTACTGCACCCTGCTTGACCTGCACTGACACTGCAGTTGTTTGAGGGCTTATCATCAGCAGGTGGGGAAAGACTCCCAACTCTCTTCCCTGATACCACCCTAGTGTGTGTTGGGTAGGTTGGAGAGAGGGGCACCTTATTATAGCCAACTGAGGGTAGCAGCCTAGGCTCCCCATTCAGCCTGTGGAGATAGGCATGGGACCAAGATTTATTCTCTTGTGACTGGCTGGAGTGTTATAGGCTGTGGCTACAGAGAGCAGGCATTTCTTGTGACATTGTTTGTCTTCTTCTTTTGATGTTTCTGGATTGCCGGCCTCATCTAGTCCAGTATATATGAGGCAAAAATAAAACCCAAGAAACAACTGCCTTTTCTTTCTTGCACTCTGAGATCCCGAGCCCATCTTCATTGTTCTCTCTACCTTTTAGAGTCTTTATGTTCATTTTACATGTCATGTTTCAGGGTTTTTATCTGCACTTAGCAGGAGGAATAGAGACAATTTATGTACTTGCTTTTAAAAATTATTTTTATGAAATAATTTTAATTGACATTTCTAGCAATTTATATCAGAAAAAAGTTTTCTAATCTTTAAAACAATAGGCTTCCTTTGCCTGTGAATATTTCAAAGCCCAATTAAAGCATAATAGGAATGTTTAAAGAAAATGGAATATTATAAATCATTAAAATGACATAAATATGAATTTATTGACATTAAAAGAGATTAATAATGTAATATATGAAAAACAGATTTCAAAATGATATGTTTGGTGTTAGCTATATAACGGTGTGTAAGAAAATATGTATATATAGAAGAAGATTTGGAATGATATAGCAGGATAGAAATTTTGTGTATTATGCTTTTTGCCCCTTGAGCCTTTTAATTCTTTTGTAGAAAATATTTATTGATTTTTAATAAGAATGAAAAATAAGTTTTAACTTATTTACAATGAATAAAAATATTTTTTCACAGTATTTTTTCTCATTGAGATATTGTAATTTTTCCTTTTTGGAATTTATAATCTACTTAAGCATCTGTGACCATTATATTTAATGTCTTACAGGTTCCTCTACCTGGCATGAAATGGGTGGATAATCACAAAGGTGTTTTTAATGTTGAAGTTGTTGCTGTTTCATCTATCCATACACAAGTGAGTTTTAATAATTTTTATAATATAATTTCACTTGAATGAATTAAACATATTATCTAATACTTATGTCAGTTCTGTTATCTGCTGTCAGATTTATGGGAAATATGTGTTAGTTAAAAGCATACAAATCTAGAAGGGTTTTTTTGATAAGGAATCAACACAATGTCATTGAATGTCAACAAAAGCAAACGTTTTGCTTTTCGAAATGTCATTAACTTAATTTTGACAATTAAATGACTTGTTTTTTCCTAAGTTTCTAGTATATGGCAGAATAATTAGAGTTGAAAAACCATTATCCAATTCATTTTATTTGTCATAGACTCAGGTATTTCAAATGAAAAGAGTCTTTAGGGATCATTTGCTTCAAATTCTTTACTCTATTTCTAGAAAAGGGCAAATTCTCCTCAAAGCTTTTATAGTTAAACTCTTTCTTTGGCTAGTATGCATTTCCTCCTGACATTCATTTGACTTCTCTGTGTTAGAGTTTCTCCTCACCATAAAGGGGCCATCTTTGGTGACTCGTAAATGTAGCAGCCCTATCACTGCTCTTCTTACTGCCTCTCTTTTCTCTGTTTTACTTTTACTGTCTCTCTCGGTTTTCCCATTTTTGTGTGTGTGTGTGTGTGTATACACATACACACACACACACATTTGTTTTTTGTTTCTTTCCCCCATTATACAGTAAGCTCCATGAGGTCAGAAATGCTACCTGTCAAGGAAACCACCATTCTTTCAAGGATCTTACAATGTAATAGGGGAAAGTATAAAAATGATTATGATAAAATTAGTACTTTCATATATATTAACTAAATCCTTTCAAGTACAGAGGAGAGAGTTTGTTCTGCTGGGTACTCGGATGTTGCATTGATAAGTAGACATCTACCATACAGAGAAAGGGAGAGTGGACAACTCAGATGGTAAAATAAGAAAGTGACAATAGTCTGTGTTGAAGGATCAGTAAGTAGTCTGGTGTGAAAGTGATTTAAAGTGCATAGGAAATCATGACACATGAAGATAGAAGACCAGGCTGGTAGCAGGTGATGAAGGACCTTGAATGCCGTAGAGTCCAGGTAGATAGTAATTTCTAAGCTAAATAGAGAACATGAAAGAAGTTAATTTGGGGGCATGCCAAGGGAGAGCAAGTATGGTACTATATGAGTTTATTTTTGAACCTGTTGAGTTTGAAGTGCCCATGTACTTCAGATGGAGATGTCCTATAGGCAGTTGTATTTAGTCTGGAGTTTGGGGTTGGTGGTAACAGAATAAATGTGATAGCTGAAACTATATTGGTAAAAATGATTTTTCAATGTAGAGTGAGAAGAGGTAAGTGTTTAAAATGGAAATCAGGCATTCACCAACCTGTAAATGGAAAGGGTGGTGTGGAGGGCTTCCCAAAGCCACCTGAAGTTCAGTGATTTGCTAGCAGGACCTACAGGACTCAGCATATAGTCATACTTACACTATGATTTATGTTAGTGAAAGGATGGAAAGCAGAATCAGCAAAGGAAAATAGTGCATGGAGCGAAGTCCAGAGGAAACAAGAAACAAGCTTCCAAGAATCCTTTCCCTGTAGAGTCACACAGGGCAAGTTGAAACAACATATGTGAAATGCCTGCCAAGGAAGCTCAGTAGAGACTCAATTCCCAGGGTTTTTACTAGGGCTTGTCACATAAGCACCTCTCTACCTAACACGTACCAAAATTCTAGACTCTCAGAAGAAAAGCAGGTGTTCAGCATAAACCATATTGTTTGCACAAACTGTTTAGGTACAATGAGCCATCCCTATCAGTGGGAACTCTCCTGAAATCCAAGTTACCAAACACCAGCTGAAAGCCAGCCTCATAAGCAGGGCTTTCAAAGAATAGTAGTCTTAAGCCTGCTATGTTAATTCTTTTCTGCACAGTGAGGTAGGGGAAAATAAGAAGACACAGCGCCTCTATACTATGTTTAGAAAAACTTTTGAAAATTGCTAAATTGTATTTAGCAGTATACAGGTAGACCTCAGTAAAAGAATGACTCCAGTATTATAAAATATGACAAAGATGGTAAGTTTGGAACTGAGAGACAATAAATTAATAATGAGCACAGGTAGGTTACTACTATACCTGCCATAATAATTGAGCTCCAAACTAGTAAAGCAAACTCAAACTAACAAAAGAGTCCTTAATTAGTATCAGTAGATTTCTTGAGTAACTAACAGTATTTCAAGTGGCTGTTTTGCAATAATAAATGAAAATAGATGTGTTTAATTGGAAACAGTATTTATAAATACCTATATGTGCTTTTTAATATTATCAGTTAATATGAGACAATGGTCCATAGTTCTTCAGAATTGGAAATTTTATAGTTATACTTGTTTAGTGCTTTTGTTCATTATTTGTTTTAGGATCCTTATCTTGACAAGTTTTTTGCTCTGGTCAATGCTCTGGATGAACACATGTTCCCAGTCCGAATTGGAGACATGCGAATCATGGAAAATAACTTAGAAAATGAACTGAAGAGCAGTATTTCAGCATTGAATTCATCTCAGTTGGAACCAGTGGTCAGATTTCTTCATCTTCTGCTTGATAAACTGATACTTTTAGTTGTTAGACCTCCTGTCATTGCTGGCCAAATAGGTAATTTACTTTGGTTTAGGGATGAATCATCAAATTTATACTTGGCATTTCTAACATTTGTAAAAAAAATGAACCATGATTTCTATTTGCTCTCTATAAGAACTATGTTTAGTTTTATGGGGTAGAGGTGGGGGGTTGTTATTTACTTATTTCTAGTACCAGAAAATGATAACATTTTTTGTTTATTTTTATATTAAAACTTCTACTCAAATTATGGAAACCAATAAATTTATTCATTTACCAAATATTTATTAAGCACTTACTGTGTACCAGACACTGATAGGTACTGTCCAGGGCATGGTTTCTGACTTTAAGATCCCACGGACCAATTAAGCAAACAGGCAAACAGATAAATTGTGTTACATTTTACAGGATTTATAATGTACCTAGTCTACATTTTCATTTATCTGCTATCTTCCATTTAATCTACTTATTTTTTCCTTCATTTGCTCAAAATCATTGTATTCTCTTTTTCTTCTGTGTTGTTCTGGAAGGAGAGGTATTCCTCATTTCTACCCCTTTTTATGACACATTGACTGCCACACTAGAAAAAACTTTTTTTCCTTGGGGCCATGGTTTTCAAATAAAAACTTGGAAAACAAAACTATCCTTTCTAAGCTAATGAAAAATTTATTTTTTTTATTGTTTTCTGTGCATGAGTTATATGCAACTTGAAAAATAGTTCTTGTGGCTCCCAAAGTGAAGAGATATGTGAGTTACATATGCTTCACGAGGCCCTGGGCTCAAAACTAGCGTGAGTTAAATACAACTCACATGGCAGTTAATGTGTTAAAGGTTTACCTTTACTTTGCCAACATCTTTTACCCAAATCCTGAAAAGAAGTTGAGCTTGAAAGAAATTTCAGCTAGCCTGTTAAGAAGTTTTTTGTGGAGTGGTGGCACAAAGGACAGGAGTATTCAATTCCTTTAGATTTTTTTTTTTAGGGGAGACTTTTAAATAGAGGTAATTCTTGAGTTAAGCATTTAAAGATGAATAGGATTCTGACAGGAAAATATTATTCCAGGGAGATGAAACAGCATGTGCATAGTACACAGACAGATAAATGAACTTAGAAATTTGGAGGAGGAATTGTAAGTAATTAGTTATAAATTAGAGGTGATATGGGGAATAGGAGATGAAATGGAGTCTTCCATGACATTTTAGGAAATTGAGACTATTTTTCTGTAGGGAATTAGTAGCCTTTGAAGGGTGTCATCTTAATTAGAGAAGTGATCAAGTTTGCCTTTCAAAAAATGGCTCTACAAGATGCTAGATATGAATACAAGATGGAGCTAGGATGAAAGTGGGAAAATCTGGAGGCAGGGAGACAAATTGGGAGTCTTGCAAAAAATGAGGAGGTCCTGATAAAAGACAGATGACTGTTGGAGAAGAAAGTATAGATTACAAGGTTATAAACAGTACCATTAACAGAAGTTATGGGAGAAGGTTTTAAGAAAAAAAAGTTAGCATTGCTCTTTGTTGTGGATTGTGTAAGTAAAAATAATAGTAGTAACAATAATAGCAAATACTTGCATAGTACTTACTGTGTACCAGGAATAGTGCTATGTGCCTTCTTTATATTAACATATGATACACAGGAAACCTTGTCTTATGGGTAAAAAAAAATTAATTAAAAAAATTTGAAATCCTCACAACAGCCTGATGTAGCAGGTGTCATTATGACCACCATTTCATGAATGAGTAATGAATATAATCTTAAAAATTTTGCCTAGAGTCACTCAGCTTGGCAGACAAGATTCAAACAAGCTCTAGAGTCTCTCTCTTAGCGGCTATATTTGAGAAGTGTCCACTGGTGATATTAAGGAGAATAGTTTTAGTCTAAGTGAAGGTAGAAACCGGAAGACAAGGAATTAAAGAGTAAACAGCGGATAATGAAGGGAATACAAGAAGTTTCTGAGACTCCTTTAAGAAGTTTAGTCAGAAGAGAAAGCAGGGTTGAGTAGGTCATAAAAGTGGAGAGATTTGAGCATGTTTACCTGCTGAGAGAAACCAGTTGGGAGAAGAGAGATAAATATGGTATGGAGTGAGAAAGGATTTGATTAATGAAGGAAGTCTATGAGATAAGAGTGAAGGTTGGATGGATCACTCTTATGTGAGAGAGGGGCACTGCTTCCTTTGGAAAGGAGAGAAAAGTAGTTTTAGATTCTGATAAATTTATAGAAAATCTTGAGGACTTTAATACTTTATATATTTCTTCTATGGGGGCAAGATTTGTTAGGAAGGGAGTAAAGAGGACCTAAGTTTTAAGAAGAATTCTGATAATTTGGAATAATTGTTATGAGAAAACAGAAATGGAGTTAACCAGGAACATAGGTAGGATTGGTAAACTCCACTCAGGTATTCTGTCTCTAGTCTCTTTCGCTTCTAGTTCAGTATATATAGATTAATCTTTCCAAGTGACTGTTTTATCTGATTGTTCCACTTTTAGGAAAACTTAATTGGCCTCATTATCTGTTTATAATTTCTTGTCTTGATTAAATAAATCATAGAATCTGAGGTTCTGTTGCTCAAAATAGCTGTTCAGTTTACCCATTTATTCAGTGTGCAATCTATCAGAATTCCCCTTGCAAAATTCTTATGTACTGACTTGAATCACTGAGTAAATATTGCTTAACCTGGCATTTAGAATATTTAATACTATACAGTCTTACCTCAACCTGTTTTTCTAGCCCTTTTTTCCCTTCTAATCCTCTTACAGATTTACTCATTTCAATAAAATTGCTTATTCACCATTTTTTTCTTATCTTAATATTTTTAGTAATCCATTTTTATTGTTGATGTTTTTAATTTTTTTAAACAAAAGTAATATGTGCTCATTGTATGCTATTTAGATTTTCAGAGTCATCTTTAAAATGAGAAGTTGCTTCTCAAGATAAGACATGAGACATTTCTTTTTTCTTACGTGTTTTGTATTGTTTTACAAAATAATAGATATCTGTTGAGTAGTGTTTTGTTTTTTGACTAATCAAACTCATACAATTTTCATATTAAATTAATAAAAAGAATTTTTTCTCATTTTGTTTAGAAAAGTATTTTTTGTTTAGCTAATACAAGATATTGTTAAAATCAACATCAAATAACCATCTTTATACAGCTACTATGTATAGTCACTATACTTAAAGCATATAGAAATGACATGCTTTTGATCTTTGTGGAAACAGTTTAAAAAAAATTAAAACAAAAGTATTTTCCTTCTTAAAAGTTAATCTAGGTCAAGCATCTTTTGAAGCCATGGCATCTATTATAAATCGACTTCACAAAAACTTGGAAGGAAATCATGATCAGCATGGCAGAAACAGCCTTCTTGCATCATATATCTATTATGTTTTTCGCCTACCAAATACTTACCCTAATTCACCATCACCAGGTATTTTATTCTTTTTACTATGAAACTGTCCTTCATTAATTGTATGTTCATGGCAGTATTGAGATAATTTTGGGCATTGAAGAAGAAATATGATGCCTCAGTAGTTGCCAGAAAACCCTATGAAATCTACAATCATAAAAAAGAGTGTTCTCTAGAACTGTGGTCCCCAACCCCTGGGATGTAGACGGTACTGATCCATGGCCTTTTAGGAACCAGATCGTGCAGCAGAGGTGAGCAGTGGGTGAGCCAGCAAAGCATCATCTGTATTTACAGCATCACTGCATAAGCCCTGCCTCCTGTCAGATGAGCAGCAACATTAGATTCTGATAGGAGCAGGAACCCTACCGTAAACCACACGTGCAAGGGATCTAGGTTACACACTCCTTATGAGACTCTAATGCCTGATGATCTGAGGTGGAGCTGAGGCAGCGATGCTAGTGCTGGGGAGCAGCTACAAATACAGATTACCATTAGCACAGAGGTTTGACTACAGAATAAATGTAATGCCCTTGAATCATCCTGAAATCATCCCCTGCCACCCCCGGTGAAAAAATTGTCTTCCGTGAAACTGGTCTCTGGTGCTAAAACAGTTGGGGACTATTGCTCTAGAAAAGTTCTGATCTCTTCATGGTTAATAAAATAATATAGCCTTTTCTGAGTATTGGAACCCCAAGTAGTTATTTATCTTTTATATGAGATTAGTGATATAAATACAATCTCCAATGTATGTGGGAGTGGAATGTCTTAGTTTGAATAACCCTTAAGTTGTTCAGTTAGCTAATGATTATTTTGTACATACTTTTCATCCTGCTCAGATATTTGTCTGTATTACACAGACACTATCACACTAGTGATAATGGTAAATGCCCTTTTCCAGCTATTGGCAATGTTAACTTTGATAATGGGGACAAATAATTATGATATTCGTTATGAAAACTAGGTATAATATTAATCTGACTTTAAGTTTTAGCCCACTTTATTTCTTTACTTAATTGCAAAAAGAGAAGCAATGGACTCTTATATTCTGGTTCATAATTTCTATCTTTATTTTTAATATTATACTACGTGAAGATCTGAGTGTTTGAGTGATTGTGAAATATCTACAGTGCTCCTCCATTTACCCTTTCATTCAGTACACTACTAGAATTCCACAGATTTTGCAAGACATCTTTTTTACATGCTGTATAAATTAAGTTAGTTAATTTACACAGCATGTGGCCGGGCACGGTGGCTCATGCCTGTAATCCTAGCACTCTGGGAGGCCGAGGTGGGCGGATCGTTTGAGCTCAGGAGTTCGAGACCAGCCTGAGCAAGAGCGAGACCCCACCTCTACTAAAAATAGAAAGAAATTATATGGACAGCTAAAAATAAATATAGAAAAAAAAAAAATTAGCCGGGCATGGTGGCGCATGCCTGTAGTCCCAGCTACTCCGGAGGCTGAGACAGGAGGATTGCTTGAGCTCAGGAGTTTGAGGTTGCTGTGAACTAGGCTGACGCCACGGCACTCACTCTAGCCTGGGCAACAGAGTGAGACTCTGTCTCAAAAAAAAAAAAAAAAAAAAAAATTTACACAGCATGTAAGATTGTATATATTATTTGATAGGATGTATCATTTGCAAATATGACATTCAGGAAGATTTCTATAAATAAAAAAGTGGAGATAGGCTATGAATATAATTGCTGAATATTTTTGTGTTCATGGAACATGGTTGAAAGATGATATTATGCTTGGTTTTAGACAAAAAGGGATTCTTTGCTTTTTTACATAGCTGTGCTCATAGAATTATTTTTAGTTTTTTATATGTATATCATGAAGATGTCTTTTTGTTGTTCACATTGTCACTGATGAAGATAGAGAAATAAAGCATGGTCTCACTTAAGAAAAGTTAGCAATAAATTGGCTCTTCCTCTAATGACTGTGTATCAGGGGCAGAGTAGAAGGGGTGGGAAAAAAAGGAAGAGACATCAGCTGGAACATTTTGGGTCCTAGATACAACTATATCTAAGTGAAGATAGTGTGTGTGTGTGTGTTTACTCTTAATTTTGTTTTTTATTTTATATGTAATATGTAATCAGAAGTATTGAAGAGATAGTGATTTTATTTATAGTTCATATGGTTTTATAAACTGCCAGAAAATAGAATATCTTTGTGTAGCTATCATTAGTTTTTGAGTGTTTTTCTTTTCTTTTAAATGCATTTTTCATTTAGAAACAAAAGTAATTCATGATCTTTGGGAATTTTGTAAAGTGACAAATTTTTTTCAAGTCCTTTCCTAACTCATTTTCTTTGTTTAATTATGTGCTATTTTAAATGCATCTCTAGGTCCTGGGGGTTTGGGAGGATCAGTGCATTATGCCACAATGGCTAGATCTGCTGTGAGACCTGCAAGCCTTAATTTAAATCGTTCTCGGAGCCTTAGTAATAGTAATCCAGATATATCTGGGACTCCCACGTCACCAGATGATGAAGTTCGGTCAATCATTGGCAATAAGGTAAACTGAAGACATGTGTTTGTAAATTTGGTTTTCATTTTAGGAACAAATGAGAAATGTCCAATTGCTTTTACTTATTCTAAATTTTGAGATGTATGTGACTTAGGAATAAGGAAGAAATTGTCCGTTTCTGTTCTATCAGTAAACACTGTTTTGTGCTTCTATCAAATATGCTTGCTATTGCAAACTGATTTGTGCACTCTACTAAAAAAAAAAAAAAAAAAAAAAAGCAAATTCTGAAATTTATACAGGATGACTAGTTACATATAATTTACTGTTTTCTGTCTTATACTCCATCATGTGAAAAATGGCTAAATTGACCCCTATAGAATTAAAGAAGACCTACGTGACTGCTATGTAGAAGAGACATGTCATCATGGATTTCAAGTAGGAGCCTCCCTTTCTCCACAAAACAGCAAGAATAGTTATTAACCTTAATCGGTAATAGATCTGTATTTTACATGAAACTCTATGTAAGGTACACCAGGATTAGAAAAGTATGACTTACTTAATGATGGTTAGTGATTATCCCAGACAACAAAGGAGAGAGGCCAGCTAGTATGAGATCTAGTTATGTTTTATTTAAAACATCCATCTTTATAACCCCCAAAAAATACTTAAGGCATGAGTAGTTATTACCTTTCTATATGTAAAATACAAAAACAACTCAGAGTTTAAGCAAGCTGGATGAAAGCACAGTAAGACTGAGGCTGAGAAATCACTTTATGTTATATTTTGGCCAAACTATTTCAAACTTATTTTTTGCTGTTGGAGAGGAGGGAGATACCATTCTTATAAAACCATAGCCAACTTTTCTTTGGGATTTTAGTCTGTTAATTAGGATGTGAGGAAGAATTAATAAACATGTTCTAGGGTCTATATTTAACTCTTAGTCTGAACTATAATAGAACTTTTAAAGATCTGAGTTGGTTTGTTAGGTGAAATACTTGAACATTGATCAGAAATGTCACAACTATTCTTATAGTTACAGAAATATATATAATTCATAGTTATAGAAATTTTACTTTCAAAAACTAATAATTTACATTAATGATGTTCATTCATATTAAGCACTCATATTTCTTATATAATATATTTGGTAGAATATAACCTCAATATTTATAACAAAGAGGTCTATATAGAAGAATGATTTTTTTGCCTTTTTTCAAGAAGTTCATTATATGGGGCATAATGTTTTTTAAAATATATATAAGCTAATTTCTGAGAAAGTCATCACAAGATGAGAATTTGTCTTTATGACAATTCAGCCTTGTCCTTATCAAGTTTTGTTTAAATAGTTTTTATGTTGTTTTCTCTTTTTATTGCAAAATTTTGATAGCTGCTTTCATACTAGATTATCATTTAGTCATAATCTCTAATAATAATGGTATATAATTTTATCTCACAATTGTAAAGAATCTGAAGTTTATTCACAGCTACTCTTCATTTATTCCTATTTTATTGGCTTTGCAATTCAAGAAACTCTCCTCCTTAGTGATGTTATCTTCTACTGTGCCTCAGCCATGGACATACCTTAGATCTTTTCATTACCGATAACTTTAACTTTAACCATGCAACTTGTTCTCTATTATCTCCTATTTTTCTCTCTAGTACCCCAACTCCAATAATTTTTCAACTCTGCAACTTATAATCTCTTGATCCTGTGACCTTTTTATTGTGCCTCATCCCCTTAATGCTCTCTCTTCCCCCTTAGCCAGCCTTTGTGATTAATCATTATTAATTATTCCCATCATAATGGTATTTCAGTTCCCCTTATCCTTCCCAAACCTGAAAACATAGTTAAACCCAATTGACTGCCTATGCCATGTTATCACCTGTGGACCAGAACATGTCTTGCGAAATACCATGATGACTGGTCTCATTTGAAATGAAGCTCACCAGAGCCTTAATGCTGTCAGGCAATTATACTATATTTCTATATTCTTTTCACTTTCCTACTTTCCAAGGAAATGATTTCATGATGTCTTTTGTTACCTCACACCTCCAAACACCTCTCCCTCTGTCCTCCTATTCACTTTATCTCCTATTTCATTGAGAAAACTAAGCTATCAGAAGAAAACTTTCAGAGAGTTTTAGCATTGTATCTACCCACCTGCTACCATCTACTCTCTACTATTTAATACTCTGCTTTAGATGAACAATTCATTTTTCTAAATCCATTCCTTTCACTGTATACAAACTCCCATCCTCTCTCAACTTCTCAAAATCCTCACTCTAGCAGTTCTTTCATACCTCTCTTGTATCATCAGTTTTTCCTTATATACTGAATTATTCCCATCCACATACAGGCATGCTATTATTCTCTCATATAAAAAAGTCCTTTCTAGTGTTTCCGTTTTCACTGCTATCTTCTATGCTGTTTTTTGCTATCTTTTTTGCTTTCTATACTTTTGTACCATTTTTTTTACTCCCTTTCTCTTTACTTCAGTAAAATATTCCTCCCATCTTCCACCAGAACTGCCTTTGTTAATGTCGCCACTGCCCTCCTTGTTGCTAAATCCAGTGGCTATTAATAATTTTCAGAACTCTGCTTACTTTACTTACCAGCAGCTTTTGATGTAGTTAGATTCTTTTTTTCTTCTTGGTTTATTTATTTGACTTCCAGGGTGCTACACTCTCTTGATTTTCCTCTTTAAAGTTTAGTAGTTATATATTTTCAGTCTTCTTTGTGGATTCCTCCTTTGCTCATTTCTTAATCTGGAAATGCTCCAGTCCTTTGTCCTTATTTACCTCCTCTTGTCTTCTCTCAACACTCATTGACTTGGTGATCTTATTAAGTCCCATGGCTTTAAGTACCATATAAATGTTATGCTAATGACTCCCAAAATTATATTTCCAGTACAGATCTCTCTTTGGAATTCTAAACTTAGCTGCTTTTTCTAATTCCTTTTGTTCAGATTTGGATACATGTTAAAGGTAGAGCCAATTCTTTCCACCTCTGTATTACTATCTTGGTCTGAGCTGCCATCATCTCTTCCTGAATGTATAGACTTAAAGATGGTTTCCCTGCTTCTACCCTACATTCTGTTCACAGCATAGCAACCAGAATGTTGCTTTTAAAATGTAAGACACAAACAAAAAATTAAGTCAGATTATGTCATTTTTCTGAGCAAGATCCTCCTGTGACTTAACAACCTCAGCTCCTTTAAGTCTTTACTCACAGAGCCACCTTCCCCATGAGGTTTTCTCTGACCATTGTATTTAAATGTATAACCAGTGGCTCTTTCTCCCCTACCTTGGCCCGGGGACTTCTAATCCCCTTATTCTATGGGTTTTTTGGTTTTCATAACATTTACAACCTTTTAAAGTAGCGTGTGAATTAGTTATTTGTTATGTTGATTTTTTAATGTATATATCCCTTCACCAGAGTATAAGTTTCATGATGGCAGGAATGTTTGTTCCAGAGCACCTATGATGTCCAGCATATTGAAGGTGCTCAATAGATATTTATTCAATGAATGAATGTTAGTATGAGTAACCATAGAAAGAATAAACTACTTTTATAAAACTTGAATTACGCTTTTGTTTGCTATCAGGATTGATTATATATTTAAAGATCTTCAGAGATTTGACTTTATTAAAGTTTTGGTTATACTTCATTCTCTAATATAAAATACAGAACTCTTAAAATTCAAGAATATTTATGTAATATAAACAGGCTTTTATTACTCTAAAGGCTGTAAAAACATATTTGTGAGACTTTCTTCATATTTATTTTGCCAAAACTATCTGTGCCTTTTTAGTTCTAGGAGTAGTATTTTAACATTCTATTCTATAAGTATATGGTTACATTAGGTTTGAATTTTATTGCTTTTAATCAAATGCTGGTGGAATTTTACACTGATATGTAGTTTCTTTCTCATATATCACCTCCTATTTTTTTCATTTATTTCTCAAACACAGTGCTTACTCTGCTAGGCACTATGCTGAGGACCTGTAAATATAAAACCAGATTTTTATATGTAATAACATGAATGTTGATGTCAAATCAGATACAATATGGTCCTTGCAAAGGAGCTAATCTAAGGGACAAAATTAATAATGTTACTGGGATTTGGCAAAAAAACCCATACATACATACATACACATGTGCACACATTTGGTTAATCTGTTCTATGTTAGTTGGAGATCAGTAAACATAAAGTTATTATGTTAGTAAACATCAGTGATGACTTTGCTTAACTAAGAGCTGTTTGATATAATTTTTAGCTTTATAACACCTGAATTATAGAAGTTATTTGTTTTACCAAATAATTGGCCATATGTTTTCTTTAAATAGTCAGCTTTGACTGTTATTGTAACTGTTCAGAGCATCAGTATTGTATATAAAAAATATAATAGTACAATGAGATTTATTTCTTATTCTCACTGATTATGTACCTTTGTTTTAAAGGAAATTATTAAACAATGGTTAAAAAGTGAATTTAAGAGTATAGCAAAGTTATTTTTGTGGAAATTTGTGGGAGAGAAGAGCACAGTAATAATTTTGAAAAAATCAAATGCTTATGTTTTGTTATTTTTATAACATGAATAGTGACTGTAAAAATTGAATATGGCAGAAAGAACTTTACACTGATGCAGTAGAGACATAATTTTGGAGACTAATGAAAATTTTGTTTTAACTGATCTGAAGAACAAATGCCTGTTGATTTACTTTTATTTGAAACATTGTAATGGGGTTCTGAGAAGGCAGGTGTTCTATTTTGAACAAACTGGCTATATAATTTTACTAGTATTTGGATATTGTATAATTGCTTTGTTAGAAAGCATTTTAGGAAAAATATGTATGGAAAGTTTTTATAAAATCTATTTTTGAGGGCCAGGTACAGTGGCTCATGCCTCTAATCCCAGCACTTTGGGAAACCAAGGCAAGAGGATTGCTTGAGGCAAGGAGTTTGTGACTAGCCATGACTAGCCTGGGCAACATAGTGAGACCCCATCTCTTGAAAAAAAAAAAAAGGAAGGGAAGGAGGAAGGATGGAAGGAAGGAGAGAGAGAAAGAAAGAGAAAGATATAGAGGGAGGGGGAAGGAAGGAGAGAAAGAAAAGAAAGGGAGGAAGGAAAAGGAAAGAAAGAAGGAAAGGGAGGGAAGGAAGGAAGAAACTTAGCCAGGTGTGGTGGTGTGCACCTATAGTCCTAGCTACTCGGGAGGCTGGGGTAAGAGGATCACTTGAACCCAGGAGTTGAGGGTTGCAGTGAGCTATGATCAGGCCACTGCAGCCTGTGCAACAGAATAAGACCCTGTCTCTAAAAACAAACAAAAAACTATTTTTGAGAGTTTACTATTAATATATTTGAGACATTGCACTTAGTAATTTACTTCCATTATTTAATTTGATCCTTACAACATGAGGGAGATACTATCATTATTCCTATTTAATAGATAAGAAACTGAAAAAGTGATTAAGTAATTTATCTTAGATTTTACAATTAGTAAGCAGGAGAGCCTTGGTTTAAACCTTACCTACCATTTTACACATTCAGTGTCAAAAATGAGGAGAAATGGGTGACTATGGTACCATCATTTCAACTTCTTTATATTTGGGGGGAAAAAATAGGAAAAAACATAGAATGTAGTCTCCCTAAAACCTAAGCCCTTGAGGGTTACAGTTTTTATTTTTCTTCTTTTTCTAAACTTTTGAAGTATTTAAAAAATACTGATGTCTGGGCCTTACTCCCAGCAATTCTGATTTAATTGTTTTAAGGTGGGGCCCTGCACATTTGTTGTGTGGCCGTTGTTGTTAAGCTTACCAGGTGGCACTAATGTCCCGACAGAGTTGATTGCTTTTGTTACCACTTTTTTCTTTTTTACCTGTCCTTCCTTTGGTGCTTTCTGGTTTGGGTCCATACTCATGCTCTGATATACTTAGTCAGCTTGTCTTGTGTTTTCTTTGTTATTCTTAATCCAATAACCCTCTAAAAATCTTTTACAACTTGCTCCAATTCTAATTAGCAGATTCCCAGTTTCCCATCCCAGATTGCTGAATCAGGATTTCTGGAGGTAGGGCCCAGAATCTGAATTTTTATAAAGCTTCTCAAGTAATTCTGATGTTCAGTCAGGTTTAGGAAGTAGAAGTAAAGCCACTGTTCTCTTCACCTAGAATCATAGTAACCCTTTTCAGAAAAAGATAGGCATAATTCACTTCTGGTCATATATATTAGTAGCATATTAAAGAAACTTTCAATTGGTGAAGGTGATGGTGAAGATATAATTCCTATAGACAACCCCAGCATAATGTTTTTCCTTATAATATTTATATAAAATAGTAGCCCATTGTGTTTAATTACAAGTACAATAAAACTGAACACAAGCCCACATCTACTACCTTTATTAGGAAGGAGCAAATATTAGGTATTATTTTTTTCTTAAGTTTTTACTTAATTTCTCCTATCAGTCTCTAAAAGAGAGTAAAAGAGGAGGCTAGGTGAAATACAATTATGAAATACCACTGCATAGTAGTTTTCAGTTGATGAGAGATGAAATGAAATGAAAGTCTTTCAGCAAAGAATTGAATGTTTTTCTTCCATTTTTTCCTTTAAACCTCAGATACCGAGGAAATTATCTGTTGCTAACTTGTACTGTCTTTAAAGAGAGTTCAGAGTATGTGGTGCTATGGGAACTTTAGTTGTTGGTACTTCAAGGGGTACTTTACATAAAGGGGTTTTTACATAAAGAGACATTACCATTCTATACTTAATGTTCTTGGTGATTTTTTTAAAAAATTATGTTATTTAATAAGGTAATTTCGGTGAACTAATACTCTATAAGTGCCTAAAAATGTTGGTTGCTTTAACAGTACTAATTAAAAACATGTTTGCATTGGAAGGTCTGGATTTCTTTAAGAATAATTTATAGCATGCAACATGTAATATTTCTTTCCTTTCCAACTGCTTTCTATTATATGCTTAGGGTTTAGATCGCTCCAATTCCTGGGTTAACACTGGTGGTCCAAAAGCTGCCCCATGGGGATCCAACCCCAGTCCAAGTGCAGAATCAACACAGGTGGTGTTTACATTAGAGGTTTCTTTATTGGCTGCTGATGTTTCCCTTTAGACCATTACTTTTTAGTATATACTGTGATTTCAGTGGCTTGCTTCCAAGTGTGTATTTTTGTTTACTTAGCACATTTTCCAACTACTATGCATGAATACCACCAAATATACCAGTAATGCTCTTCTTTCCTATTTCCTGTCACCTCCTCCTTCCCTCCTTATACACCTTATTAGTATTTCAGTGCCTGCTGCTTATACACTTAATGGCTTTTTAACAGTTTCTTCTTTAGGGGTAGCACATCTTTAATAGGAATTTTTAAAAATTTTTATGTGGAAAAAACCCAAGAGTTTTCCATTTGCTTTTGGTTTCAAGTGTAGCTATTGTACCATTTTGATTTAGCATTTATTATCTTGTCATTTTCTTCATAATCACTGATTAGAAAGACTGGTAATAAGTTGAAATTAAATGTGAACGGTGTATGACCCCATGCCATAAGATTAAATTCCAGAAGCAAAAGTCTATTTTAATTTGTACTGTGTTGCAAAGTATGAAATTAGATTTCGCTTACTTAAGACTAGTTCCTTGATAGCTAATACTGCATGATACCTCAAAATATACTTCTCATCTGTGTGTTGGCTTTGAATGAAAATTCTGTTCTTGAAGAAAACTTTTAATTTTTATCTAATATTATAAATTATTTATATTTGATGTAGTATATGGCAAACATGAAAAGTGGTTTTTGATAATAGTGAAAAACTCAAAGAAATCATTCTAAACTTTTTATTTTCTTTATTGAGTGCAAAATTCTTGATTTCTTTTTTGGTATGAGACCAGTTGAGAAGTATGTTTTCATATTTTATATATTCTTACTAGATATGTGCATGTGTATAGATCACACAGATAAAAGTTTCATTCTTTGCAGCACTCTGAATATTATAAAATCATTGAAATACTCATCTTTTTAAAGACTAAAATCATACAGAAGCCATTTTGATACTTCTAATGCATTGTCATTAAAGCAGCTTAAAATGGTGAAAATGAGATGAACAGTAAAATAGATGGTTTTTGAAACCACAATAAAACTCTATTTTAAATTGTACATAGTCCTTGAGCTGCAAAGTCATCCACTGCAGATGTTAATGTTATCTCGTCATTCATTCATCTTCACTCCATAGGCTATGGATCGAAGTTGTAATCGTATGTCTTCGCACACAGAGACGTCAAGTTTCTTACAAACATTAACGGGACGCTTACCAACTAAAAAGGTAGATTCATATGAAGACAATGCAAAGAGGGGAAAAATAATTTCAACAATAAAATAGATATAAGATTTCTTTATATAACCAGTATGAGATATTATAGTAATTGCATTGTGTTTAAAAATACATCTGAGGCCGGTGCAGTGGCTTATGCCTATAATCCTAGCACTCTGGGAGGCCAAGGTGGGAGGATCACTTGAGGTCAGGTGTTCGAGACCAGCCTGAGCAAGAGCGAGACCCTGTCTCTACTAAAAATAGAAAACTTAGCTGGGCATGGTGGTGCACTTTTGTAGTTCCAGGTCCTCAGGAAGCTGAGGTAGGAAGATCGCTTTAGCTCAGGAGTTTGAGGTCACAGTGAGCTATGAGGATGCCCCTGCACTGTAACCCAGGCAACGGAGCAAGACTCTGTCCCAAAAAAAAAAAAAAAAAAACTGAGCAAACATTGCTTTTCTGATGCCTTTTGGGGCATACCTTTCCAGTGTAGGCTCTTTTACATTCTGATAATGTTTATTTCTTTGGGATTGACTGTTTTTAGAGTTTAGTGAATTCAAATTTGATCATCAAATTTTAGTACCAAAAAAATGTATCGACTCTTAATTCTGTTTTGGTAACTGCTTCTGTTTTGTGTTTTAAATCTCCAGGGAAAGGAAGATGAGTTAGAAAAATTCTTAGTAAGATATGTTGATTTGCTTCCCTTATGCACAGTTTTGTTAGTCTTTTTTCATATTAATATACACTACTTTGCAAATGCTTTGTATGCATATCCATTATAAGGCAGGAATTTTCTGCGATTTTTTTTTAAAAAGACTTTACCTGAAAACTTGAAAATTAATGGCTTATAGCAAAGTTTAAATTTTTAAATGTATTTTCTAAATTGTACCAGCAAAGTTCATGAGCATATTTGCATATGTTAAAATACGTATTTAAGGCACAAGCAAGATCTTATTGTAATTGTAAGTTTTTGGTCTAGTTTTTGTTTGCAGGTACAATTTAGGAGGCTATTTTTTACCTGTCCTTTTAAAATTACATTTTACTCCAAGATAACATGTAATTTTTTCAGCTGTTCAGCATACCACTGTCTTACATGCATAAATAGCCGTTTCGTTAATGGGTGTCTTCACTGCATCATTGAATGGTTCACATGCGTTATTTTGCTTACTCTCATTATATCTTCATTTGTATTTGCATTATTATTTGGTTTATGTTATCAGCATATTTGACTTTGATAATAACTTTGGATTTACTTCTGGATAGCTTTTTCATGAGGAGCTGGCTTTGCAGTGGGTTGTTTGCAGTGGCAGCGTTCGGGAATCAGCTTTGCAACAAGCCTGGTTCTTTTTTGAGTTAATGGTGAGCAAACTAAGCATATTCTTTAAAAATTTTTTGCCTTAGTGAACAATTTTGTGTTAGCTCAATTTTTATCTTAGAAATCTTTTTCCGTTGCACATCATACGGTTTTACATTTGCCTCTAAGACAAAATTACACGTGTTTCATCTGTAAATAAACACTGTGAATACTCAGCCCTTTTTAGGCGGAATTATATAGTGTGAGGCTCAATTTAACTCTTTTTTCAGGGATGGTTGCAGAAGCTAGCTCTCTTTTTAAAGGAAATTGGTGATACATTCCTTCCTAGTCTGAACATACAAATATACAATGGCAGCATTGTAGATTTTATACCAAAGATAAAAAGAGCTTTATAGATACCCACTGCTATAATAT